>NW_022639717.1:53354-53688 GCF_010583005.1 Odontomachus brunneus
AAGTTGTAGGGTTTAAAAAGATCTATTTTATGATATTAGCAGTTTGACCTTGAGTTGCGTCATAAATATCAGGTCAAGGTCACAATGATGTTTTTAAATGGATACCCCCATTTTTTATTGTATATTCTTGTAGCTTATCCCGAGAGCTTTCCAAAACACTATACTTAAGTATTTTTTCGTGAAGTACTTTTCGAGTTAAGAGGCTAAGCAGCTCTCGTTTATCGCGCTTGTGTTTATGTTTTTTAGGCCATCAGCCTTACGCTATTTACTATTAATACGAGCGCGCGTTCGTGCTCGTCACTACGGTATCCACGCGCGCTAATGCTAAAGAGCG
>NW_022639717.1:53698-53889 GCF_010583005.1 Odontomachus brunneus
GTGGAACACCTTATTTTTGACTACGGATTTCGAAAGAGCGGAAAATTTTAAATCAAACTTGTCTTATAAAAAAATTGTTTTTGCGACCTTGAAAAGGTCAAAACTGAAGGTGAAATGTCTGAAAAACGATCTGGTGTACTTTTTCTGAAATGACGTGGTTTTCTGGGTAACACAAATGTGCATAATGCTTA
>NW_022639717.1:53899-54007 GCF_010583005.1 Odontomachus brunneus
CAAATATATATATACATATATATATATATATATAATATATATATATATATATATATATATACATATATATACATATATATACATATATATATATATATATATATATAT
>NW_022639717.1:55044-55729 GCF_010583005.1 Odontomachus brunneus
TCAATAGGCATAATTGCCACTATTGGTCACCAGAAAATCCACATTGGTATCGTGAGGTGCTTAATCAACATCGTTGGAGTTTAGTTGTATGGGTAGGCATTTGCAATGGCCAAGTCATTGGACCTCATTTTTTTGAACGTCCAATTAATAGTCCAATGTATTTAGAATTCCTCGAAAATGATTTGCCAGCATACCTAGAGAATGTTCCCCTTGCAGTTAGACTAAATTTATGGTATCAACAAGATGGTGCTCCTGCTCATTATGCTCGTATTGTACGGATGTTTTTGAATCAAAGGTTCCCAAATCGGTGGATAGGGCGGGGTGGACCAGTTCTGTGGCCTCCGAGATCACCGGATTTGAACCCCCTTGATTTCTTTTTATGGGGATACGTTAAAGATACAATGTATAGTAAAGCTCCAACGACAAGATTGAATATGATGGAAAGAATAAGAAGAGCTTGTGAAGCTATAACTCCTTTAATGCTAGAAAATGTACAACGTAACTTTCGCTGTCGATTACTGTTATCCTTAGAAAATAATGGTGCACACTTTGAGCATCTCCTCCATGCGGAGAGAGCTGATAACAATGCAATCTTGCCTTAACTGGTTGGGTCACCACACGACCTTGCCTTCACTGGCTGGGTCACTACTTGACTTTGCCTTCACTGGCTGGGTCACTACTTGAC
>NW_022639717.1:55739-55881 GCF_010583005.1 Odontomachus brunneus
ATACCGTAATTTGGAAGATATTCGGATAGACTAAAATGACTTACCCCGTATATATATATACAGGGTGTTCAAAAAGTCCCGGACCGGTGACATATCTCGAAAACTAAGCATTTTAGAAAAAAATGTTTCAGATAAAAGTTGT
>NW_022639717.1:56697-57118 GCF_010583005.1 Odontomachus brunneus
TGACCCATTTTAATCTATAATTCCGAATATCTCCTAAACTACCCGTTCTACGGGAAAATAGTTGCGACAAAAAATGTTCAGGACAGATGGGTTCACAAACCTGCGCTAATGACCTTGACCTTGAGATGACCTTTCAAAGTTATTTGAAGGTCAAGGTCTTTTTTTTCAATGAGGACCCCTATTTTTGACCCCGGATTTGGAAAGAACAGGAAATTTTACGTTCAAAATGATATTTTGAAAAATTTTTATATGACCTTCAAAAGTCAAATAAAGGTCAAATGTCTAAAAATGGCTGTAGAGCTGTTTTTCTGAGTGATTATGGTTTTTTTAGGATTGACAAGCGTTGGAGGAACTTTAAAATGTAAGTGTGATACGCTATGACCTTCTTGACCTTTAAGTTAACTATGAAGGTCATTTGAAG
>NW_022639717.1:57128-68574 GCF_010583005.1 Odontomachus brunneus
AATATAAAAAAAAGTTAAAGTATAATGTTAAATTTTACTGAATTTAACTGAAAATGCATATATTGATTAAATAATAATAAAATGGAATCCATTGAGAGGAAATTTCAGTAAAATTTTCAGCATAATATTTCCATCAGTTATTATATTTTAAATATGAATATTTTGATTCTAAAATAAGAGGACATTATAACTTAATAATCAAAATGTTTGCAATATTTGAAAAAGCAGGAAATTAACGTGAGTAAAGGTACGTCTTCTCGATTTTCATCGCTCGTGTGAAATCCACCACACAAGGTGAAAATCGCTTTCTTGCACGCTCATTGGAGTGAGATATTCTTCTTACTTTTGGCGTTACCCAGAAACAACGACGTGGACGTAGTAAGTACTGTTTCCTTTGGGGTGCTTGATTCCCGTGAGTCCCCTTGCCTCTCACGTTTGGGGTGCTTGATTCCCGTGAGTCCCCTTGCCTTTCACGTTTGGGGTGCTTGATTCCCGTGAGGTAACGCCAAAAGTAAGAAAAATATCTCACTCCAATGAGCGTGCAAGAAAGCGATTTTCACCTTGTGTGGTGGATTTCACACGAGCGATGAAAATCGCGAAGACGTGCCTTTACTCACGTTAATTTCCTGCTTTTTCAAATATTGCAAACATTTTGATTATTAAGTTATAATGTCCTCTTATTTTAGAATCAAAATATTCATATTTAAAATATAATAACTGATGGAAATATTATGCTGAAAATTTTACTGAAATTTCCTCTCAATGGATTCCATTTTATTATTATTTAATCAATATATGCATTTTCAGTTAAATTCAGTAAAATTTAACATTATACTTTAACTTTTTTTTATATTTATACTAGTATACTATGAACTTTATGAACAGTAAAATTAAATTTAGAGAAAGAAATAAGAACTTGCAAACGAAGATATCAATCAAAAAATAGGAAAAAGGGCAATTCGAGTTCAAGCACAGGACTATATACTATATGGGTGCTATATACCATATGGGTAAAAAACCTTCCTTGTGTTAAGAAATCGTGTAATATTTATTGAACATGAATAATCAATATAAAACAATCATACGTTTCGGCTCAACATGAACCCTCTTCAGTGATAATAAAAAACTCAAGGTTTACGACGCATTACAATTAGTTAAAGACCTGCGTAATTTAACGTTAATTGAATGTTAATCGCAATATTAAAGCTGACAAGACCGTTACCGAAATAATATTAAGTAGTTGATTAATATTGAGAAGTAGTCGTCATAACTATAAAAATCATAAAATAAAATAAAAAAATAAGTAAAATTAAAATATAATAAATAATTAAAACTGTCAATATAAAATACCTTTGTTGAGTTCAGCTAAAAGTAAACCAATCCTGTCAACGATAACATCGTCACGTCTTGTAACGTTTCTTGTGACCGCTCAGACACAAAAAAAGTTATGCTATCTTTTGTTTTTGGCCTGCCTGCTTACATCGACAATAGCCAGGGCTGGTAGAGAGCGATACACCGAAAGAGAGTTATCAATGTGTGTTTAAATAAAGTGAGAAAGAAGCAATTTAAATGTAGTATTTTACTATATCAAAAGAAAACCTCTTTTATGAATTGAGACAAATAGATAGTGGTGCTATAACTAGTTATAATTTTAATAGAATGGAGTTATAATGTAAAAAGAATTTAATCGATGTACGTAAATAGAATGAACGTTAAAGTAAATTTTATGTATAAATCAATGGTATTTAAATTATATATTGGTGTGTTAGATTTATAAATCAGAGATCTTGAAGTTATGAAATAATAATGTTGAGAGAGAATCTTTTAAATAAGAAGTCAAAAGTAAAATGTTAACCAGTTGTACTTTTATTAAAACGGGGTTGTGGCGTGTGACATATAAGAAATCAAGAGAATTTAGTCGCCAAAGCGTCTTTTATTGGTTGTTAGTGAGTACACTTACTAAAGCGTCGACTATGGTTTGTTCGCTACTGGTTAGTTCTTTATGTAAATCTAATTTCGAGTTTGGAACCTCTTAGTCTTTCGGTAATAACTCGATATACTCTAGTTCCTCTTTAATAATAGGTAAGATCGGCGTAACGGGCCTTGGTGGAAGTGGTCTCAGTGACGCGTGAACCTCTATATAATAGCTTCCTGAATTTATAACGAAATACCCTCTTTCTATGAGGTTCGGAGAGCTGGGCGCAACGGAGATAAGTACGCGTTGTTCCGAGCCGCGGGAGAACCACATTCGCAGTCGCTCTTTGTGTTTCCTGCTACTTTTCCTCGGCATTTAATTTATCCAACAAAATATCTCGTGAAGTATGCAACTCGATCTCAGTAGTAAAACTCAGTAAGAACGATTAAGTAAAATGGGTATGGATATAAAGCAGTGATATTGTCTCTGATCTCTCAATCCTTAATTAGTAAGATCCCGCACGCAATGGATCTGTTGAGGTCTCGATCGGATCTCGACTGACTCGCTAGCCAGGAGATCCTCACGCGCTACTTCACAATTTGCTGTATGTTAATTAAGCTCGGGAGCGTTTTTGGGATGCTGCCGAGAACTGTCAGAGCTCAGTCTTAAGAAAGCGAAAAGATGCAACTAGGAGCGATTAATTCTACCTAGAGCATTAGCAGTATTATGGTGTTACGGGGAACCGCAGCTCTGCAGGAATGTGTGTAATAGGTTTACGACTGACGCGCTTGTCAGTGAAGCATCGAGACCAAAGAATTAGCGCGAGGTATAGCTGAATGGATAGGATGAAAATCGTTCTTAGAAAGAAAAATGATGTAATAGTTGAATAATGTATTGTAAGAGCGAGTACGATTATGGTGTTCGAATAAGTAAATATGTAAAATTATTATAATTATATTAAATACATCAAATAATATTAAAATCGAAGTAATAATAGAGTTAAATAAAAAATTGTATGTTAACGATATGTGGTAGCTCGGATCCTACCGGTCAAATATTCCAGTATAAAGACGGTGAATTAATAGTAAACTTACGGTCGCTTTATTGTAGGGACCCGCTAGTTGTAGTTGAACTCGCCTGGGCACGCTTGTACTGGCTTTGCAGTTGGTACGCAGGTCGGTCTTGGAAGATTTTGGGACAGATGCCTTATTGTAACAGGCTAAGAAAAGCTCGTTGGTTTGATAAATTGAAGTTTCTCCTGAGTAATTGAAATAAGTGTACGTGTGTATTGGACTCAGATTTCCCGAACAAAATGCGCGGAGCGCTCCGGGTGCACGGTTCTTATAGAGCTCTGATGGGAGTTTTGGTCGGTCCCGGCGGTTTTCGATGGCGGTCGGTTTGCAGCGCCGAATTCCACAGCGACACGGTGGTCCCGGGTCGGTAAATTTCAAAGGGATGCCTCTACGGTTTGGTATTCCGTTTGATGCGTACGGGTGGTTGGGCGACGCATCGCATAGCGGTGTGATGATGTCATGCAAGTATTGAATGCGTTCGTTCGTGCCTAAGCAAGTTTGCTTCGTGAATATTCTTATATTATTGGAGTCGTTTAATAATTCCTTCGTCATGTATGGCTTTTTACTATTTCCTTGTTTTCCTCACGTGTTCTATTAGCACTACTAACATACTAGTTTTTATTCTTAGCCATCTCTGACAATTGAATTAGTAAGACTTGTTGCTGGAATAAAATATTTTATATATTACTTCTCAGGTTAGCACAAATCGGCCTCAGGTCTACGCGGCATTTAAGCATCGCAGTGGCATGAAAATTTAAAGATTTTTGAGGCTAGGACGTTATAGTCTACGAAATACAAATAATTACAGATTTATATACCTAGCATTAACATTGCGGAAACGACTTGTGGAAGAGAAGGAAACCAAAACAAAGTTTATTTTTATAACAAGCCACAGTAGTTGGTGCCCAAATATTCAGTATCCTTTTGTGAGCTAAAACCATGCTTCTGAAATTTGATGAAAATCATTTCTGAGATCAGGCGTTTTAGGTAAAAGCGTTCCTTATTTAAAACTTTGGCATGATCCCAATCAAAATCATTGTTCTTCCTCAAACGATATTCCTGTATGGCCGTTAACTCCACCGTAGAACTCCTAGGAATTCTCCTATGTTCGGCAATACGTGTAGAGAGTCTTCTACTAGTTTGACCAACGTAAGACGCATCACAACCACTACATTACAACCTATATACAACGTTATTATGGAAACCAAGAGACAACCTGTCTTTATGCACACAAATAAAACCTGATAATTTATTAGTGCAAGAATAAGCAATATCTGTTTAATTATTTCTAAAAAGTTTTGCCAGTCTTTTCAAAATTGAACCACAAAATGGTATGGTAAAATATTTTTTATCACACCTAGAAGCTGTCAAATTTGTTTTAATTGTCTCTGAAACTCGTCCACCATTCACAATAAGAAACCTCAGTCTACGTTTAATAACTTTAAAAATTAGGTCAAAAGGATAATTATTATTAATTAGCGTCAAAATGATAAGATCTAAATTTTTCTTATAGAAAGAAGGATGACTAAGATAAAACATCCTATCAACTAAGCCAATAATTGTGCCAATCTTGTGTTAAATAGGATGGAAAGACAAATAATTAAGATATCGACCAGAAAACGGTTTGGTTTATGATACCAGTCAAAAATAATTGTGTTATTACGTACTAAAAGAGTAATGTCTAAAAAGTTAATACAGTCATCTCCTATCTCTATTGTGAACTGAAGACGAGGATGAAACGAATTAAAAATGTGCAATATGTTATCCAAAAACTCCTTAGGAGCCGCTAAAAGAATATCATCAACATATCTAAAATAAAAAGGCAATGTCATGGAATCATGGAATGGCTTTTTCTTCCAAATCTTGAAGAACTAGGTTAGCAATAATAGGGGACAATGGGGAGCCCATAGAACTCCCAAAAGTTTGTTTATAAGTTATATTGTCAAAAGTAAAAAATGTAGAATTGAGAACAAATTCCAAAGCCAACAAAAACTTGTTGCGAGGAATTACAATAGAATCGACAATATAATGCCAAAGTTTATCAACCGATGCCAATGCTAAATCCAGAGGAATATTAGTAAATAGAGAGATAGCATCAAAAAAAACCAGTTTAAGATGTTCCTCGAAATGTTTGAATGCAATTAACCAAATCAAAGCTATTGTTAATTTTACTTTTTGCCGGGGGGATTTTTTGGTAAATAATTTTGTGCAGAAAAACCGCAAGATTATAAAGAGGGCTATTAATAGAAGATATAATTATTCTCAACGGGTGTCCCTCTTTATGTATTTTTGGCAATCCATAAGCCCTAGGAAGATTCTCCTCACCGGATTTTAAGAATCTATAAATGGCATTATCGATATAATTTTTATTTTTCCATCTAGTTAAAATTACGTGAAGATTTCTCAAAAGTTTTTTGGTCGGATCATAACTAACCCTCTGGTAAGTGTTGGCGTTATCACTGAAGAGGGTTCATGTTGAGCCGAAACGTATGATTGTTTTATATTGATTATTCATGTTCAATAAATATTACACGATTTCCTAACACAAGGAAGGTTTTTTATCCATATATAGCACTATTAGTCCTGTGCTTGAACTCGAATTGCTCTTTTTCCTATTTTTTGAGTAAAATTAAAGTTACTGAAATTTTTACTGAAATAATTTACTGAAAAAGTTACTGAAATATAAATAATAAATGTTACAAAATATATCAATTTTCATTATGAAATTAAATGTAATTCAGCATAAATAATGAAATTTACTGAGTTTAACTGAATACTGTATATATTGATAAAATGTAGTCAATTGAGAAAGTATTTTAGTAAAATATTTCCATCAAGGAAACAAATAAATAATGCAACATTTTAATAACATTTTTCATATTACTTCATATTAAACTTTTCTTAGATTTATTATTAATAATTAATACTAATTCCATTAGATGTTAGTATATCAAATATGCATTCTGGTATTGAAGATACCTGTATAACATCACACAAAAACATATGATGTAGAACGACGCAAGTCGTTACAATACAAGTGATAAGACTAGGAGTAGTTTGATACTTCATGCCAAAGATATTAACAAAGATACTGCGTCTTTGACTGAAGCTACTACTACTATTGATAAAAGTTTGAAAAATATTCAGTAGTTACATGTGCAGCGCTATAAATAAACAGATTTTGACATGTATTCAATTGCATGTATGACAGTATATGAAAAATATAACATATGTGTTGTGACGTGACGATTATTAATTATCGTCCGTCACTCGTTAGACAATAATAAGGAAGCCTTATGAGCTTCCCGGCTGCAGGCGGATGTCACGTCCTAGCCGTGAGGCGAATAGGACGCGAGCCTACGCAGCCCTCAAGTAATCGTTGTGTGAAAATACGGTCATCGGGGGAGGGGGGAGATTGAGTCAAGAAGAAGAAGACCACCATCAAGAAGGACTGCTGCCGCCATGAGAGAGAAAGAACCTGCGAGAAAAACGGCAGAAGCACCGGTTGTTCCAGGTGAATCGTTTTCGTAAATAATAAGACTCGGTAGGGACCCACAGGGTGAGAAACTATAACAAGGGCCTGTTTCAGCAACATCCCGAACGTCGAAGCAAAGCTGCCGAGGTGGAGCGGTCACAAGCTGTCGCAAGGAAGCCGCAAGGACGGAGTGAATCGACACCGCGAGACTCGTGGACCGCCATAAACAACGGCTGCCGAGAAAGAGCTAAAGCCAAGGTCGGACGGACTAGGAAGCTCAGAGGATCGGGTGTATATCAGTTGGACACGGGGCAATTGGACACAGTCCAATCACAAGTCGCTGTTCCAAGGGACCCTACAAATGTCTCTAATCACACGGTGCTGTGATTGACTGTGTCCAAATGCACCGTGTCCAAGTGCACCGCTCCCCAGAGGATCGACGTAAGGAAAACAGTCTCCAAGAATCAGAAATTGGAAAATGGGGGATTATATCCCGCCAATGAGAGGCCAAGAGCTGTCGAAAGACAATTCAAACGTGGGATAAAATAGGACTCCAACGACCGATCAGGAGCTTTTTCGCCGGTACCGCCAAAACACGGAGTATTGTAAGGGACGTGACATCTGCGGAGCCGAGAGGAAGTGAACAAAGGAGACAACGACTCGACCTTCGACTCGTAAGACCGCTACCGTACCAGGGTCATACTTTTGTGAGTCCGGAGGGACCGCCGCTGCCAGCTACCGACTGCCCCCGCTCCGCTATAGTTTTGGTGGGTCCGTTCTGAAAGGGACGAGGACATTTATTTGGTGTTTTCGCGTCGCGGAGCGGGCGAGACTAACGGAGACCCGGGCGAGGGCGAGGGCTCGCGTCCCTCTCACGCGTTGGGGAAAAAGCTCCGAAGGTCGCCTCTAATCAATTAAAACCGCCGAACATCCGCCGTGCTGTACCGACGAACTGGTACACGACCGAGCGTCTACGTGGCTGTCGTGACCTCCGCTGGTATCACTGGTTGCCTAATTGCTCTAACCGCCGCCCTATCCTTTCACATCCGACCTAGCGCAAACCAGCCCCTCTACCGCGAGTAGGGCTGAACTGCCGGTCGTTCGTGTCAGCCGCTCGGGCGGGCGACGAGTCCTCCTCGTCGGCAAGACCAACTCTTTTGTGGGTTAGTGCTTAGTGACCGATTTTTTTTAGTGGGTACAGACCGCCGTACCTGGCGCCAATTTGGTGTTCTCTTGGTGAGCTGTCGAGTCTCGCAGAATCCGCCGAGCGGTCGATCGCTTAGATTTACATTTAGCCCTGCACCCAAGGCGTGTGCCGACTGCACGAGTCGGAAAGTGCAGCGTTACAAATTTTGGCGCCCAACGTGGGGCCCGCTCGAGGCAAAAGTTAGCGGAGTCGGAAATATCTTTATTTGGTCGGAGGTGAAATCGGCATATAAGAATCCTTGTTCGGGTTGCACTGGGAATCGGTTACAATTTAAATTGTGCTCATAAACAACCGAAAAAGTTGAGGTCAGCTATCGAGACACAGCCTCACCGATCTGATCGAGCCTGGTTTTTACACTGTTTATATTTGTGTGTGCTGTCGCCGACACTAATCCGTTTCTTACAGCTGTCGTGTTCGTCGAGCCGAGAGAGTTTGGCTACGAGCAAGTGACACGCGGTGACGTCATTATTTAGATCTGCGAGAACGCGTTGTGGTTCCGAGTGCCGTGCCGTTACCGTACAAAAGAAACGCGACGAACAGCTGATCGGTGCGTTGGCCTTCGCGTCGAAATTATCGCGCCTTTTAAATTGGAAAGTAAGATTCGGAAATTAGGAGCGCGGTGCGAGATCGGTGGACAGTGCTCACCAAAGATTTCGATAATTAGTGTTCGGCTTTTCGGAATTCTTAATCGAGAAATTGGTAGATCAGAGTGCGGCCGCGAATTTTAAGAGATGGCTGAGAGAGGTCAGAGTCTCGACTCGTGGGCTGCCGAGATGACAGCGGATGAGTTGTGCGATCAGTTAGTGAAGCAAGGTCTGAGAACGGAGGGATCGCATCCGGTCTTGCGGGCTCGTCTCGTGTGTTACGAGCGAACCTTGCAGAAGGGACTCGAGCTGCCGACGCTCACGTCAACGAGCGAGATATCGGAGGGCGACGAATCGGCAGCCCTCGATAGTAATAGTACCCTCGAAGAGGACGCGATCGAGAAACAAGGAGCGGTGCCTCGTGCGGGTCGAGTAGCGAGTCGGAGCACACGGAGACGGGGACGCGGTACCGCGAAGCAGCACCCGAGCGAGGCGTGTGCTAACGATCCGCTTGCTGCCGATCCGTGTGCGACCGATCTGCACGCGGCAGAGGCGCGCGCTACCGAGCCGCCTGCTACAGGACGGCGCGGCGCCCCTCCGCAAGCTGCCGAGCCATGCCACACGGGAATAGGCATAGGCGATCCGCGAGTTGTCGAGCCGTGCATGCCGAGTCCGTGCACTGGTGACCCGCGAGCCGCCGCCTGGAGGCCGCCCTCGGGAGCGTATGCGGCGCGGGCACCGGAGGTGTCGAGTCATCACCGGGGAGGTTCGTCCACCGCTGACGCATATAATACGATGCGGCGGTAGAATTTGAGTTTTTCGGGCGCGCGCGGAACCGACGTGGAAGCCTTCCTCATCCGGATTGAGGAGGGAAGGGCGCTCGTACCGGTGAGCGACGAGGATTTTTTCAAATGTCTGCCGTCTGCGAGGCGCTCCCAGTGGTGCACGTGGTGAGGCTTCGAGACTGCGTTACGGGCGCGCTTCGGGGACCCCGATTTTCAGTTCGCGCTTAGAGACGAAATAATGCGGCGCACTCAGGATGAGTACGAGCCAGTTACCGATTTTCTCACGTGCATGCTTGCGTTGTTCAGTCGCTTAGATCCGCCGTGGGGAGAGGACGAGCGGCTGAACTACGCGCATAAGAATATGCTGCCGAGGTTGCAGATCGCGGTACATCGCGACGATGTGTCCGACTTCGATACGTTGGAGCGCCTAGCGACGCGGGTGGAGCGCAGTTATGTCGCGGCACGACAATACCGGACGCCTCCACCTCCGGAAAGATCTGTTTGTCCAGAGCTAACCTATCGTCCACCGCCGAGGTCCATGCGCCATCCGCCAGTTATCGCAATGGCGGATGTAGGAGAATTTGAGACTCCAAAGGAATCGCGAGAGGAAAAACCGCGAAAGTACGCGGGAGAGCCGCAATCGACTCGGCACGCGCGGAGAACCGGTTCGCACGCCGCTGCTCGAGAAAAGAAACAAGACAGCGGCGGGAGCGCGGCGGGGGCCGAGGGGGGACGAGCCGAAACAGCCGCTGTTAGTGTAACGCCGCAATCGAAGCGTCCGGCGAAGGGCCGACGCTGCTGGAATTGCGAAGGCGAGGGGCATTTCGCGCGCGACTGCCCTCAGGCACCGCGCGTACACTATTACCGGTGTGGCAAAAAGTGCCACACGTTAAAGACGTGCCCGAAATGCGCGGGAAACGAAAAGAAAAGTTCGTAGATCGGGTCGCTGCGACTTCTCTTATTCCTCCGGAGATTTGTACATACTCGCTGCCGCAAAAGCATAAAGTGTCGCTCTCGTATAGCGCATTTGGCACCCGCGAGCTGCCGTCGCTCCGTTATTTCAACCTGGCCATTGGTGAACTGTCATTACGCGCTTTAGTGGACACTGAATCTAATCGAACGATCCTGGGGCGCGAGGGAATCGAAATCGTACGCGCATTGGAACTGCCGACGACTCGCGACCAGGGCTGCTGGATTCGGACCGCGAACGGCCAGATTGAAGAGGTCAGGGAGACAGCGGAGGTACCGTTTCGGTTGGAGGAAATCGAGGGCGTATGGACGGTTTATTTGCTGCCGAATCTAGCGCTCCTAGCTATCTTAGGCCTCGATTTTTTGAGCGCGTACGAAATCTTCTTGGACCTCGCTGCGGGTGAGTGGGTGTTCGCTACTAACGCGAGCGTGCGCCACCCTTTTGAAGCGAGAGCGGAAGAGGGGAAAACGTGTTGCGGGCTGGCGAGCCTCACGACAAACGAAGAGGCGCGATTGAAAAACTTTCTAGAGGATAGATTACCGTATCGAAGGGCGTGGGGGTTACCGCGCTAACCGAACACCGTGTAGACGTCGGCCAACACGCACCGATCAAGCAACGATGCTATCTCGTGTCGCCGCGAGTTCAGGAAGCCATGCGCGAGGAAGTAGATAAAATGTTAGCAGACGGGATCATTGAGCTTTCCTTTAGTAAATGGTCGAACCCAGTAGTTATGGTTTGGAAGGCCAATAGTAAATACCGCTTTTGTCTGGATTTTCGTCGAGTAAATAACGTTTCGAAAAAGGACGCGTATCCACTGCTTAACATGACCGGTATTTTGGATAAACTTCGCGCCGCGCGTTACATCTCGACGATCGACTTGAGCCAAGCGTACTTCCAGATTCCGCTGGCCAAGGAGAGTCGAGAGGTGACTGCGTTTAATGTTCCGGGCAAAAATCTATTTCATTTTACGCGGATGCCGTATGGGCTAACGGGGGCCCCGGCCACGTTTCAACGACTGTTGGATCGAGTCATTGGGCCGGAAATGGAACCGTACGCGTTTGCGTACCTCGATGATATAGTGGTCGCTACACCGACGTTCGAGCAGCACATCGAGTGGCTCAAACGCGTGTTGAATCGCGTCGTGGCTGCCGGCTTGACAATAAATCCAGACGAGTGTGAGTTTTGTCGTAGTGAAGTTAGGTACCTGGGGTTCCTCGTTGGTGGAGGGGGACTGCAAATCGACCCTGCAAAAGTCGAACCAGTGACTACATTCCCGGCGCCTAAAAATCTTAGGTTAAAACATGACGTTTTAATATGTACTAAAATATATATTGCATTGTAAGCAATACAAAATACATGTCTATATTCGTATTTGCGTTAAACAAGTCTGACACTTCTCTAATTACCTCTGATTAATAGATAAAAACGAGACATATG
>NW_022639717.1:68584-70541 GCF_010583005.1 Odontomachus brunneus
TTAAAACATGACGTTTTAATATGTACTAAAATATATATTGCATTGTAAGCAATACAAAATACATGTCTATATTCGTATTTGCGTTAAACAAGTCTGACACTTCTCTAATTACCTCTGATTAATAGATAAAAACGAGACATATGCAAAACAAATGTATCATATTCGAAAAACATTAATTACATGCCCTAAGGTATGAAAAAAAAAACACCGCCCAAGGATAACTCGTCGCCGGGTTTTGAACGCTCGCTACCGGCTCAAAAATTTTCGACGTGGGAGCCTCAGTCTACTCGGCCACGCGGGAGCGGTGCACTTGGACACAGTACAATTGGATACGTTGCAAATGGACACGGCATTTGACACACAGTTCAATTGGACACGGTGCGTTTGGACACGAAACTTTTGGGCACCGTTGTTTTTGGACACGAAAGAAAATGCACGTCGTTCAGTTACACACCGTTCATTTGGACACCGTTCAGTTGGACACCGTTTACTTGGACACAGTTCAGTTGGACACCGTTCAAATGTCCACCGTTCACTTGGACACCGTGGAATTACTTGTCTGTTCACTTGGACACAAAAGGGTGCGCACTGTTCACTTGGACACCGTTCATTTGGACACTGTTCACTTGGACACCGTTCATTTGGACACAGTTCACTTGGACACCGTTCAATTGGACACCGTTCATTTGGACACCGATCATTTGGACACCGTTCACTTGGACACCGTTCAATCGCCCACTGTTCACTTGGACACAGAAGGATGCGCACTGTTCATTTGGACACCGTTCACTTGGACATCGTCCAGTTGTCTGCTGTTCATTTGGACACAGAATGATGTGCACCGTTTATTTTATCATCATTTAATTATGTATCGTTTGTTTATGCAATGGATATGCAACTGATGAGAAATAAAAAATAGTTTTGTAGAAAATATTTGTGTTTTTATTTCGTTTTTATCACATCCAACCACAACGCCATATGCCTAGAGATATTCTAGAGACTCTATAAACAACGACATATGATTGGATGTGTCCGTTTGTCAATGTGCGCATCTGGGACTCACTCCGATTTTTGTTCTACTATTTGTGATGTAGAGCGTGGGTAAATTGTGGTTTTGATAATTATTTAGTTTAGCGGCAACACCTCCGATTTCGATGAAAATAGACTCAATCGACACGTTTTAGTATACCAAACAACTTCTTCCTCTGACAAAATCGTCGCTCCCTACTGCGAAGCGAGATATTAATAGACAAAGTTGAAGGCGTGTTAGATTAGAAAATCTATCATATCATTTATCTCTAGTTACATAACTGGGGGGCTTCATCTCCCAGACCCCCCCATCACAGAGGGTGGGGGCTATAGTCTCTTGTGCTTAAGCTAAAAAGTGAATTTCTCACAAAAGACTATAGCCCCCACCCCCCGTGATAGGGGGGTCTGGGGGGCGAAGCCCCCCAGTTACATAGCTAGAAATAGATGGTATGACAGATTTTCTAACCTAATACGCCCTCAACTTTGTCTATTAATATCTCGCTTCGCAGAAAAAAGAGCGACGATTTTGTCAGAGGAAAAAGTTGTTTGGCATGCAAAAACGCGTCGATTGAGTCTATTTTCATCGAAATCGGAGGTGTTGCCGCTAAACTAAATAATTATCAAAACCACAATTTACCCACGCTCTACATCACAAATAGTAGAACAAAAATCGGAGTGAGTCCCAGATGCGCACATTGACAAACGGACACATCCAATCATATGTCGTTGTTTATAGAGTCTCTAGAATATCTCTAGGCATATGGCGTTGTGGTTGGATGTGACAAAAACGAAATAAAAACACAAATATTTTCTACAAAACTATTTTTTATTTCTCATCAGTTGCATATCCATTGCATAAACAAACGATACATAATTAAATGATGATAAAATAAACGGTGCACATCATTCTGTGTCCAAATGAACAGCA
>NW_022639717.1:70551-71669 GCF_010583005.1 Odontomachus brunneus
AGAGTCTCTAGAATATCTCTAGGCATATGGCGTTATGGTTGGATGTGACAAAAACGAAATAAAAACACAAATATTTTCTACAAAACTATTTTTTATTTCTCATCAGTTGCATATCCATTGCATAAACAAACGATACATAATTAAATGATGATAAAATAAACGGTGCATATCATTCTGTGTCCAAATAAACAGCAAGCAACTGAACGATGTCCAAATGAATGGTGTCCAAATGAACAGTGCGGATCCTTCTATATCCAAGTGAACAGTGGGCGATTGAACGGTGTCCAAATGAACGGTGTCCAATTGAACGGTGTCCAAGTGAACTGTGTCCAAATGAACGGTGTCCAAGTGAACAGTGTCCAAATGAACGGTGTCCAAGTGAACAATGCGCATCCTTCTGTGTCCAAGTGAACAGACAAGCAATTCCACGGTGTCCAAGTGAACAGTGTCCAAGTGAACAGTGGGCAACTGAACGGTGTCCATGTGAACGGTGTCCAAGTGAACGGTGTGCAAATGAGCGGTGTCCAAGTGAACGGTGTCCAAGTGAACAGTGGGCACTTGAACGGTGTCCAACTGAACTGTGTCCAACTGAACGGTGTCCAAATGAACGGTATGTAACTGAACGTCGTGCATTTTCTTTCTTGTCCAAAAACAACGGTGCCCAAAAGTTTCGTGTCCAAACGCACCGTGTCCAATTGAGCCGTATGTCAAGTGCCGTGTCCATTTGCAACGTGTCCAATTGTACTGTGTCCAACTGAATGCCACTCGGCCACGCCACCTCGCTGAAAGACAGTCGCATTTTTAGTCATATCTGTGATACAGTCTCGCAATCCAAATTTTATTGTAATTTCTCATAAACAAAGATCCATTGGCACAAATTCTAATTAGGGTGTTAATGCTTAACATCGCAGCTAGCGAACGTGCTGTCTCATTCAGAAATCGATTTAGCAGGTTGTAGCATCTCCTTGTAAGATCCCAGTAGATCATCAATGATCTTGTGACGGTTTATTTTCCTTGTTCCTTGATTCGCTCGCCAGAGTCCGGGTTCGTGTGAAGGAGAAAGAGAGAGAGAGAGGGAGAGGGAGAGAGAGAGAGAGAGAGAGAGAGAGAGAGAGAGA
>NW_022639717.1:71713-80173 GCF_010583005.1 Odontomachus brunneus
GAGAGAGAGAGAGAGAGAGAGAGAGAGAGAGAGAGAGAGAGAGAGAGGGACACTATTCTATTTACAACCTAACTTTATTGAAACGTTTCTTATGTACAAAACAAGTATATACATTATATACATGATAGTAGTGTCGTGGTGCAAACCGGTTCGGGTCGTACGGCTAAGGTACACGAGACGACGCACAGTGTAACGTTCTCTTAACAAAAATAAAAAATCTGTCCGATTATTTCTCCAATTTTCTTATTTGATTATAATAACATGATATTTTGACATTCTAAAACTGGTAACAAATAATCAATATATACACATTATTACCTCAAGAACGTTCTTTCACTTTGGAAAATTACTAGATTAGATGTACAAAACTGAATTCATTTTCGATATTTCTTTTGCGAAACGCATATGTTAGTTTATAACAACTGAGTTGCTGTATAATATAAAATAGTAAAAAATACTCCGAATTTTTTTTTTATATGTAAGAAAGTAATTTTTTTAACAATATGGGTATGTTTGCTTTATTTTAATTAGCTTTTTCCCTTTTTTAGAACTTTAAATAAGAATTTAAAAAGATCGATAAATATCGATTTCTTGTACTTTTTACAGAAAATTGTATTCTTTATACTCTTTCATTTAACGTATAGTTGTGCTGCTCCTGACTGCTCTTTCATGAGATAAAGGTGATAGAAGCAGGTTCGGATGAGGAGCAATTTAATTAAGCATTTCATTCATATACTTATTGTGAAAGAACAATATGAAAGAGGTCGCAAAATGTTCTTTTCAGAAAATAAATATTAATTTCTGATTTTCATTAATATCGTTAAAATATTACGGTTAATAAAAAGAAAGGTGTAATTTGAGAGCAGCCGAGTAAATTTTCGAGCGCATCTCGAAATGACCCCGCACAAATCTTATGGGAAATGGTCCTCAGTGGATTTGGCTGAAATTTTAGTATGATGTAGTCCTGGTCATGCTGAACAAAAGTCTCAATGGCACTGACAAGTTCTGATGGCTAGTTTTCGAGTTACAATAGATTAATGATTAATAATTAGAAAATTCAGCTAATATGATTAATGAAGTTTTATCAATAAACTGATGGTATCACATGGTGTTCCGTATTTTGCTAATGCGTATGAACATAAGACTACAGATTTAGCAATATATATTGTCAGTAGAATATGTATAATAAATACATGTACTGCATTAACAGCTAAAATAAAAAATATTAGACAACATAATTATTGACACGTTAGGCTTAGATAAGTAGCGAGTAACACCACCCAGTTGCCTACATTCAGCTTGCCTACTGTGTGCAATCGGGATGTGCGGCAAGTTGGGGAAGCTTTTATATAACACTGGCCCCATTGCCCACATCCCGATTGCCCATTGTGGGCAAATGAGACGTTCCTGCATAACGATATAACATGTGAGTTGTAAACGTCGCGACTGAACACAGAGTTACATCCAGTTGCCCACGCCTCGATTGCCCACTGTGTGCAACTGGGACGCTCCCAGTCAATCAATCCAGTTTAACAGTCCAATCTGTCACCGTAGTCAATCAGTCTAATCAGTCTGTCACTGCAGCGAGTCAGTTTAATCAGTCTGTCACTATAGTCATTCGATTTAATAAATCAGTTGCAGAAGTCAGTTTGTTACTCTTACTAGATAGATAACAGTAAATCTGTCACTATTATCAGTTAGTAACTATCGTCAGTCAATCTAGTCTGTTTGTTACTCTAATTAAGTCAGTCTGTCACTATTATGAATCAGTTTAGTCTATCACTAAAATCAATAAGTCCAGTTAATCTGTCATTAATGTCAGCCTGTTCCTTTAATCAGTCAGTTTGTCATTACAGTCAATCAGTCTAGTCAGTTTGTTATTGAAATTAATCTGTCACTGTTGTCTTTAAGTTCAGTGAGTCTATTACATTAGACAGGTACTTTAGTCAGTCAATCCACTGAGAGAAATGGAGTTAGGCAATACTTAAGTCTGTCAGTTAGATCCGTCTGTCAGTCTAGTCAGAATTTATGTTTTATTATTCCCCTCTGATATCGGTAATAGACAATAGTAATATTTTCGTTGAATGTGTTTTTGAGTATTTATGACGAAATTACAAACATTTTAGTTACTTTTCAGTATGGTAATTCGTTTGAGCAACAAGAGCACTATTTTTTGTTACGTTAGACTATTTACGTTTTTCGGTTACGTATTACAGAAATGTATTACACTAAACTGTTTAAGCTTATAGTGTTAATGCTACTCAATTACTTTGACTATTGACTTTCAGTGAAAAGATCAAAAACATTAGTCTTTTGGACTCTTAAGCAAATGAGTTCAGCATCAGTACATTATTTTCGTTGGAGTATTTAATAATTTTAGTTAAATAATTACAATTATTTTCGTTATTGTGGTACGTAAGATATGTATATGTAGAACAATAAGTGTTTATTATTATGTTTAGTTGATTATAACAAAAATTATTTTATGTAGTCTTCTATTGAATAAATACAATTACTTATATTGATATTATTAGTATTTATTATTCTCGAACAATGGCTCTTAGAATTCGATATAGATGTTATGTTTGCGATAGAGAACGTGCTCCGCAGCAAATGCCATATGTTGGTGGCGACGAAAACAAACAACAAATTGCATTAAACAGACGTAATGCTAATGACTTTGACAACATTATAATAGATAATAATACGAAGCTTTGTGTCAACTGCAATAAATCCATTTTGAATGAGATAGCTGCTATCGAAGCAGACCCTATGTGTCTCAGATTAAACGTTTTGAAACAAAGAGGAAATCGAGTTTGTATTATTTGTGGCGCTGAAAATAATATACAAAAAATTACCTTAGCATGTAGAGTTGACGTGTTTGTTCAAGGTGATATATATATTCCTGAGAATGTAAGATTATGTGCTCATCATTTGAATGCTAATGGACTTCTCATTCCGCAATTCATTTTGGGATTAGATTTTACAAATAAACCTTATGTTATTCGCGGCCCACAATTACAAGTCTTTTTACAAGAACTTCGAAACGTTGCTAGCGCTCGTCCTAGATTAGAAGATATTGACAGCTTCACCGACGAAGAATTTCAGTGTTTGTTTCCATTCTTTGCTGTTTTATATAAGAGAAAATACGGCAATATGTGTACAGGAATATTTAGAGAGCAGAATAATTCGTCTCAGGACACAAGCAACACATTACATATATTATAATACCGTTCTTGTAGATATTATATAGCAATTATAAATAGAGCAATATTAAATTGTGAATTGTATCAAATTATACAAGCTATAACTTAAATTCGAATTTTTATTGTGTGACGTGACGATTAGTAAATATCGTCCGTCACTCGTAGTCTATAGTAAGGAAGCATTATGAGCTTCCCGGCTGCAGGCGGATGTCGCGTCCTAGCCGTAAGGCGTTTAGGACGCGAGCCTACGCAGCCCTCGAATCATATTTTTTGTGTATAAATACGGTCATCGAGGTTGAGTCAGGAAGAAGAAGCCACCAGCAAGGAGGACTGCTGCCGCCGTGGGAGAGGAAAAGCCTGCGAGAAGAACGGCCGCAAGACCTGCTACTCCAGGTGAACCGCTTCCATTAATAATACGACTCAGTAGGGACCCACAGGGTGGAAAACCTAACACAGAACTGTTTCAGCAACATCCTGAACGGCGAGGCGAAACTGCCGAAGGGGGAGCGATCACAGGCTGTCGCTAGGAAGCCGCGAGGACGGAGTGGATCGACACCGCGGACGAGCGGAGGATAGCTGCCGCCGGAGGAAATCGGCGAGCACATCCTCCGCGACCCGGAGCGTCCTCCGATCCGAGCGAGGACGCCGCGAAGCTTGTGGATCGACGCAAACAACGGCTGCCGCAAAGGAGCTAAAGCCAGGGTCAGACGGACAAGGAAGCTCCAAAGCCTGACATAACGAAAACAGCTGTGCAGAATCTGAGATCGGAAAACGGGAAAAAGATCCCGCCAATGAGCACTCAAGAGCTGTCGGAAGCGAGTTCAAACACCTCAAATAAAACGGGAAGACAACGACCGTTCGAGAGCTTTCGTCACCGATCTCGCCAAATATACGGTATATTGAGTGTGAAGGACGCGCCATCCGTAGAGCCGAGGACTAGACGACGAGGCACCGACGACTCGACCTTCGACCGTAAGACCGTTGCGAGATCCAGGGTGAAATTCGTGTGAGTCCAGAGGGAGCGCCGAGGCCGGCTACCGACTGCCCCCGCTCCGTTCGAGATTTGGTGAGTCCGTTCCGAAAGGAACGAGGACTATATATATTTTGGTGGTTTTCGTGGCACGGAGCGGGCGAGGCGTTGACGAGCGGAGACCCGGCCGTCCTCCTGGACGAGGGCAAGGGCTCGCGTTCCTCTCGCGCGTTCGAGGGACAAGCTCACGGGTTCATTCTTACGTAGCAAAACCGCTGAACATCCGCCGGTTATACCGTCGACGCGGACACACCGCCGAACGCGTACGTGGCGGTCGTGACCTCCGCCGGTCACGACGCTGACTCGCGCTGCCGAATTTCTCTGTCGCGATTGCGAACAAGGACTAGATTTGTTATCATAGTATCTTTGCTACCGGTTAATACTAGTGTAACGGTAACGAGCAATAAACGTTGTCTCAAGATATTTCGGCTCATTTAATTATCCTAGTCGCCGTTCTCTCCTTTCACCTCCGACCTCGCACGAACCAGCCTCTCTGCCGCGAAGAGGGCTGAGCTGCCGGACGTTCGGGTCAGCAGTTCGGGCGGAAGACGAAGGCTACTCTTCGGCGAGACCAACCTTTTTGCGTTTAGTGTACGATTCTTTTAGTGGGTACGGATCGCCGTACCTGGCGCCCAGTTAGAGTTTTCTTTTGTTCGTGTGAGCTGTCGGGTCTCGCGAAATCCGCCGAACTGTGAAAGCTGACCAGGAAGTAAATAACATAATTTTGTCGCTGCACCCGATTCGTGTGCCGACTGCGCGAGTCGCGAGTGCAGCGTTACAATTGTCAGAAACAATGAACAATTTGAGGATCTATTCACTTTTTGTGATCTAGTTAATGAAAGACATGGGACAAGATATATTTAAAAAAAAGATTTAGTTGTATTTTTATATAAAATGAGACAAGGTCTATCAGATGAATTCTTAAAAGTACTGTTTAATTATTCTAGTAGACAAACTGTTAGTATGGCTATTAGTATCACTATGAAGTTCTTAACAACGCGATTTGTACCTGGATTTATAGGCGTTGAAGCAATCGGTAGACAAGAATTCATTAACCAACATGTCACCCCATTCGTCAACGAACTGTACAATGAAACACCTGAAAATCCGAAAGCCATTGTAATATGCGACGCTATGTACGCTTATATTCATAAAAGTAGCAACTTTCGCGTATTAAGGCAATCGTATTTGGTACATAAAGGCAGACATTTATTAAAGCCAACATTAATCGTTGCACTTGATGGATATATTTTAACAATATTGGGTCCATATTTTTCCGATTATCAGAACAATGATGCTGCGATCCTTCGGAACGAATTCGAAAGGGATGCACAAGCATTAAGAAATTGGTTCCAAAATGGAGATATTTTTTTAGTAGATAGAGGTTACAGGGACGTTACACCATTCCTTCAGCAATTGGATATCGATTATAAAATGCCTGCATTGCTTGAACGTGGAGAGCACCAATTTTCTACAGAATCTGCGAACGACTCTCGTAAGGTAACGAAATGCAGATGGGTTGTCGAAGGAAGAAATGGGCATTTTAGAACGATGTTTAAAATTTTTGAGCATGTCTTCAACATCCAGAATGCGAAACATATTGACGACTATTATCGAATTGCGGGAGCAATTATTAACAAGTACCATGCCTTTAATATGCAAGGAGCAACTGTAGAAGTTGCTCGAGAAATGTTAGAACGTGCAAGAAAAGTCAATGTTGTACAAGCACGTATGGAAGTCGACAACTTGAGAAACAGAAATGCATAGTGGCAACGACTATATGATCAAGTGCCTGATTTTCCAAGACTTGATTTAGACTATCTACAAGATTTAACGGTAGAAGTTTATCAAGTGAATCTTTCTGCATCCTATATACAGGATAAACTACAACGAGATGGAGACGACGAACTTCAAATTGACACATCATTGAACGACAGAAACTTTATAAGAGTTAGAATATTTTCCAGATTTCGAAGACTTGCGAGACATCAAGTTTTTATAACATACCTTACCGAAGAAAATATTACAGAAGAAGACGATGATTATCCTATAAATGGATATTATTGCACTTGTCAAACCGGAGCAAGGACACTTGGAACGTGTGCACACGTTGCAAGCATCTTATGGTATTTAGGATACTCCCGTCACGATCAAAATATTAAATATCCTGACGGAAGTCTCTTAAATACAACGATGGATGCAGCGCATAGAGCGATTCCAAACAATGGCGTGGAGATAATTGAAAACTAAAACTTAATTGCGAAAATCATAACGCGTGCGCGCACACACACACACAAGTACATGCCCACACACGCACATTCATCTTGCCTTAATCGGCCGGATCCAGACAGATACAGGCACACATGCACACTTGCTTACCTTGCCTTGATCGACCGGGGACAAACACATGCACATTCATCTTGCCTTAATCGGCCAGATCCAGACCGACAGGTAGACAAACAGACATACAGACAGGCAGACCGATAGACGCGACAAACAGACAGAGAGGTGTAAATCCGACCCAGAACCTCCACGTGGTACACCTTGGTTAATACTATTTCGGCGGTTTTTACTTAATTGGATATAAGCCAATAATGTTTTGTAATAAGGTTCTGAATTCGTCTTGAAGTCACCTACAAAAATATGGAATAAAAGTAAGACATTCATTTGACCGTTATCGTTAAGAGGTCACAGAGGTCATTCCAAGATCAAGTTGTCCATACTATCAAATAGATCTTGTTAAATCATAAAACCTGTATATTTAACATTTTTTACTAAATACTGTTTCCGAGATATTCAGAGATCCCGATATTTTTGGCTTATCCTGTATATACAGGTGTTGGACAAAATAATATGAACACCATGCAATATAGTACAGTTTGTTGCATGTTGGCAACACTGCTTCCGTGTAAATAATTCGACGCGTATGTAATGCACAGTTTACGTGGCAGGTCTTGTAGGTTATATTATACGCTTTGTCTGCGACGGTTATAACAAGCGATCGGTGAAATGCGTGATCTCTCAGACTTCGAAAGAGGGCAAATCGTTGGTGCTCGGTTAGCGGGAGCGTCTGTGACGAAAACAGCTGAACTGTTTAACGTCTCACGAGCGACAGTATCCACGGTAATGACAGCATACACAAAACATGGTAAAACATTATCGGCGAAGATGAATAGTGGACGAAACCCAAATTAACTGACAGAGACCGACGAACATTAAAAAGGATTGTGGCCAGACAACATAAAACTACCGCGGCAAAAGTGACAGCAGAACTCAACGCTCACCTGAGTAATACTGTTTTGACAAAAACAGTACGGCGGGAGCTCCACAAAGCTAACATTCATGGAAGGGCTGCAATTGCAAAACCCCTTATAACGGAAGCCAACGCTAAGCTGCGAAAGAAGTGGTGCGACGATCATAAAACCTGGACACTTGATGATTGGAAGAATGTGGTATGGTCCGATGAATCATCGTTCACATTGTTTCCTACTAACGGCCGGGTTTATGTATGGAGAACCCCAAAAGAAGCCTACGATCCGGACTGCCTGCTTCCTACAGTCAAGCATGGGGGAGGTTCCGTTATGATTTGGGCAGCTATATCGTGGTATTCAGCTGGTCCTCTCATTCACATCACTGGCCGGATTACTGCGAATGAATATCTCGACATCCTCAATGATGAAGTTCTTACTATGACTAGCATACTGCTGCCAAACACTGCCATATTCCAAGACGATAATGCGCCCATACACACAGCCAAAAAGGTTCAGTCTTGGTTTGAGGAGCATCAGAATATCATCAAATATCTTTCCTGGCCAGCACAATCGCCAGACCTCAACATAATTGAACCATTGTGGGGAGTTTTAGAGCAGAGAATAAGGAGCAGATTTCCATCTCCAACATCATTAAAGCAATTGGCAGATGTTTTGGTACAAGAATGGGATAACATTCCGTTGGAAACTATTCAGACACTCTATGAATCTATTCCGCGAAAAATTGCAGCTGTTCTACGAGCAAATGGTGGCCCAACACCTTATTAATAAATAAATATTGTGTATATATCAGGTGTTCATATTATTTTGTCCAACTCCTGTATATACATAAATACACCATTTCATAATATTATACAACTAACGTGTCTAATAAACAATATGTTCAATTGCAATGTGTGCAATCGCTTCGAGCTTATTCTACTGCGTATTCAATCTCCATGACCTAAACGACCAC
>NW_022639717.1:80337-85108 GCF_010583005.1 Odontomachus brunneus
TACACCATTTCATAATATTATACAACTAACGTGTCTAATAAACAATATGTTCAATTGCAATGTGTGCAATCGCTTCGAGCTTATTCTACTGCGTATTCAATCTCCATGACCTAAACTATCACGTGTTTAATTGCTTTATGTTTCATCAACATAATGTCCAAAATCTACTAATCTATTGTAACTCGAAAACTAGCCATCAGAACTTGTTAGTGCCATTGAGACATTTGTTCAGCATGACCAGGACTACATCATACTAAAATTTCAGCCAAATCCGTTAAGGACTATTTCCCATAAGATTTGTGCGGGGTCCTTTTCTCTTAATATTCTTCATTCTAAAAAAGCCACAAATTTAAATGACACATATTATTAGTTAAAATTAATTTAAAACAGCTATTTGAAATTATAAACTAATGATCTAAAACCATTAAGAGCATGTACGGATGTCTTAGTACTGTTTGATATTAATAATATAAAATTATTAATATAATGGTGATAACGTTCATCGTATAAGCGAGACCGTGTATACCGAATTCTCCTTTGGCCAAACAAATCGAGTGAACTACGAATGAACCGACATTGTTAAATATCTACAAAATAATCAAACTGAGTTTAGTGAAAAACAACGTGGAAGACCGCAGAAATCTTTCGAAGAAGCAAGTTTAATAACAAAAAAGCGAAAGATAGTAGATTTAATTACAAAAAGGACATGTGATGAGTTAGTGTTTGCTGCTAAATTATCTCTTGGGCAAAATAAGAGAGGATTATACGAAGATAAAAAGTCTTTATCACAATTAAACGCTTTAGCGTTATATTTAGAGATTTAGGTCTTACTTTTAGAAAATACAATATATTACGATCCACTATAAACAGTTTAAATCCCGATATGCTACCCAGCTATTATACTTTAAAAAAAATAAAAAGTCAGCGTTTGCCTAAGATTCAAGATGTTTCCGATATCGATGCAGAAATAAATCTACAAGAAATATTGGATAAAACTGTAGAATCATTATTCGGCTTCATTAAAGATAAGATCTCTCAAATTTCACGTTTGACTTTAATTTGTAAGTGTAAATTCGATGGTAGTTCAGGTCATAGAAAACAAACGTTTTCT
Organism: Odontomachus brunneus; assembly: GCF_010583005.1. Lineage (NCBI taxonomy): Eukaryota > Metazoa > Arthropoda > Insecta > Hymenoptera > Formicidae > Odontomachus > Odontomachus brunneus. The sequence goes on from NW_022639717.1 coordinate 81,449, forward strand.
GATTTAAATAATACAGATGAATTTATGTTTTTAATTGCATTTATTCCTATTCGTTTGATAAATATCGTGTTAGGAAATATAATATGGGAAAATCCAACACCATCGTCCACTATATTGTTGTTCGATCAAATTTATATTTACAAAAGAATCACCCTCATTAATTAAAGAAGAGCAAATAAAAATCGAACAATTGATTGAGAATTTAAAGCCCAGTAATATTCAATTCGGTAGTAATTCTTTGCAAGTGTCACATAGTATGTTCTTTACAATGATTGACGGCAGTATTTGTAATGTTATTACTAAAACTAATTCAAGTCAAACATGTTATATTTGTGGAGCTACCCCTAAAGAAATAAATAAAATATGAATAGAAAATCGATCACCAAATAAGTTATTTTATGGTATATCAAGTATGGTTTATCAATTCTGCATTACTGGATAAGATCTTTTGAATGTTTGTTGCATATTGCATATAGATTGCCTTTAAAAACTTGGCAAGTACGAGGAGAAAATTCTAAAAAGATTTTTGCTGTTACTAAAAGTGATATACAATAAAAATTTAAAAAGGATTTAGACTTAATTGTTGATAAGCCAAAACCAGGATTTGATTCTACTAATGACGGTAACACTGCTAGGAGATTCTTTGAGAATCCTGAATTAAATGGTGCTATCATAGGTCTTAATGTTCCTTTAATCAAAAACTTAAATATTATTCTTAGGATTATTTCTAGTGGTAGGCTAATTGATATCACTAAATTTACCAATTTAGTGAAAGAAACAATGGAATTTTATTTAACAAATTACTCGTGGTATTACATGCCTATTTCATTGATAAATTATTGCATAAATTATTGATGCACGGTCCTGATATCATTTCATCTTTCATAATACCAGTAGGCAAGCTATCCGAGGAATTATTAGAAGTTAGACATTTTAGAGAACGTTACACAAGAAAAACTTCACGTGTTGACACAAATAAAAATCTTATGAACATCTCCTTTTATCTTCAGATTCTGAACTTTTTTCTTTACGAAAGTTCAACGAAAAAATAAAATTAGATCAAAACATATTAGAATATTTAATTATTGATGATAGCGACTGTGAAAGTATTTAATATATTAACAAATTTAAATGTGACAATACCTTAAACTTATATTAATGAAATATTAATTATATTAAAATAAATGTTTATTATGTTAATTTATGTTAAAATAAATAAAATACAACAATTCAAAACTATGTTATTATTATTGATAAGAACATTCTTTGTTTTACACGTTATATAATGTTTAATAAAGTAAAAATAAGTAATGCGTTTGTAAATATGTAGCATTTACGTCAACACGTTAAATAAAGAACAGAAATAAAATTTAATTGCGTTAAATTTTGAAAAATAATTTTTGAATGAATTTCCTATATACTCGTTACACTGTGCGACGATTGCAACGGCAACGCGTTCGTCAACCGGATCAAAACGTGGTCGAATCAGCGACACGATGTTCTCTAAGAGTTAGGTGTGTTGTGCTCCTGGTGGCGATGAGCACAACCGGTAGTTGGGATCCGGTGTAAACGTGCAAATGTTCAGGATGATCGTGGAAAATAAGTGGTCTTGGAGTTTTAATAAAGCTTACGATTTGGTTTATTTGAACTTATCTTCTTATTACTCCTGATTAACTTTCTTATTGTAATTTTACAGTTTCTCTTGTATATATTTAATTTGTTTTACACTGCTTAGGTTGACGTTTCGCGTTATTGTAATGTCGGACACTCACGTTATTCGCGAGTCGATTATCTCATACCTGAGATACGTAATGCGCGCTCTCTTAGACTGGACAGTTCCTATCTCCTCCTCCTCTTTACTCTTTATATATCATTCTTGAAATTAGGGAATTAGGTTACTGGCCTAATTACCCAACAGATCAAAAGTGTAACGCGATGTTTTATGCAACGTGTGCACTTTTGATTTGCTTGCCGTATTGCGCAGTGTTTACGTAACACGTGCATTTCGACTGAAACCTTTTAACGTTTCATCATGGTTTGTCCTACATAACGACGATTGAATCGGCAACGCGTTCGTCAGCGGAGGGAAACGCGGCCGAATCAGCGACACGATGTTCCTCAGGAGTCAGGCGTGACAACGGTTGAATCGGCAACGCGTTTGTCAGCGGATGTCGAATCGGCGACATGATGTTCCCTAGGAGTCAAAAATGACGATGGTTGAATCGGCAACGCGTCCGTCCAGAGGATGCAAAAGTGACGACGGTTGAATCGGCAACGCGTTCGTCAAAAGGATGGGAGCGAATTGGCGACTCGTCACCAGGAGAGGCGTCGTCTGCTGGGATATTCTCCCTAACCAATTTCGTTAGAGGCCGGTCGACGACTCTAGCTAGTAGCGCCAAACGTTCCCCTTTTATCGTGTGGATTCACGAAATTTGATCGTGAGACGAGGCCGCGGTGCTCGGCCGGCGCCATGTAGCAGCACCGCGTCGAGTTAGCACGCTCCGAGGCTCGTCGCGGTCCGCGATTAAGAGAGGAGGAGAAAGCTCGATACCTCTATCTTGGCGATAATGAAGAATTAATTGGCTTAAAAAAAAACAAAAAAATTTTTACATAATAAATATTAAAAAATTGTGCTTTTTTTAAGCCAATTAATTTGTCTCATTATTCTCATTTGTTCTCATAGAGCTCTGAGAATTTTTTCAGAATTTTATATTAATTTTTTAGTACTGCATTATCTTGCATTTTCTTGAAGTATTAAAAAAACACAAAATTCTGAAAAAATTCTCAGAGCTCTGAGAATTTTTTCAGAATTTTATATTAATTTTTTAGTACTGCATTATCTTGCATTTTCTTGAAGTATTAAAAAAACACAAAATTCTGAAAAAATTCTTTGAAAACAAAATAAGCAATTTTTATCTCTTAATATTTTTCGATAAAGTTAATAGAATTCAGGTAAAAAATTATTGAAACCAATAATTTTGTAGATATTTACGTAAATATCTTAGAAAATAGAGGTCGTATAAAAAATTTTTTCAAACAAAAGTTGTTTACTTTTTTACGTAGAATAAAATACCGTAATAAAAAATATGTATTTCTACCTAAAAAAGCAAAGTTGACCTTGTCCTGACCTTGGCGACGTCATCTTAGGTCAAATAACTACTGTCATTAAATGCAACTTTTTAAGCCTTACAACTTTTATTCGAAACATTTTTCTCTAAAATGCTCCTCCGCCGAGTTTTCTTGCCGTTGCCGAACTTATGGGACACACTGTATAATGTATCCTTGTAGTGTTCACAGTATATTTCCAGGCAGCACATAATATTTATAATAAAGATTCATAAATATTTATTTCGAATTATTTTTGACATATATACAGGGTAAACCATTTTAATCCATCCAGTCGAATATGTCGAAAACCAAGCACGGGAGAGAAAAATGTTTCAGACAAAAGTTGTAAGATTTAAAAAAACGCATTCAACAATAGTAGTTATATGACATAGGATGGCGTCGCCAAGGTCAGAACAAGGTCAACTTTGCTTATTTAAATAGAAATACAAATTTTTTATTACGGCATTTTATTCAACGTAAAAACGTAATAACTTTTGCTTGAAAAAATTTTTTATACGACCTCTATTTTCTAAGATATTTACGTAAATATCT
>NW_022639717.1:89586-89826 GCF_010583005.1 Odontomachus brunneus
TAAAGTTGACAGAATTCAAGTAAAAAATTATTGAAACCAATAATCTTGTAGATATTTACGTAAATATCTTAGAAAATAGAGGTCGTATAAAAAATTTTTTCAAACAAAAGTTGTTTACTTTTTTACGTAGAATAAAATACCGTAATAAAAAATATGTATTTCTACCTAAAAAAGCAAAGTTGACCTTGTCCTGACCTTGGCGACGTCATCTTAGGTCAAATAACTACTGTCATTAAATGT
>NW_022639717.1:90014-90307 GCF_010583005.1 Odontomachus brunneus
TATATACAGGGTAAACCATTTTAATCCATCCAGTCGAATATGTCGAAAACCAAGCACGGGAGAGAAAAATGTTTCAGACAAAAGTTGTAAGATTTAAAAAAACGCATTCAACAATAGTAGTTATATGACATAGGATGGCGTCGCCAAGGTCAGAACAAGGTCAACTTTGCTTATTTAAATAGAAATACAAATTTTTTATTACGGCATTTTATTCAACGTAAAAACGTAATAACTTTTGCTTGAAAAAATTTTTTATACGACCTCTATTTTCTAAGATATTTACGTAAATATCT
>NW_022639717.1:90338-90538 GCF_010583005.1 Odontomachus brunneus
TACGTAAATATCTACAAGATTATTGGTTTCAATAATTTTTTACTTGAATTCTGTCAACTTTAGCGGAAAATATGAAGAGATAAAAATTGTATATTTTATTCTCATAGAGCTCTGAGAAATTTTTCAGAATTTTTTTTAACTTTTTAGTACTTCATTTTCTTACATTTTCTTGAAGTACTAAAAAGTTAACACAAAATTCT
>NW_022639717.1:91084-99378 GCF_010583005.1 Odontomachus brunneus
TGTATATATATATATATATATATATATATATATATATATATATATATATATATATATATATATATATATACAATAAATATTTATAAATAATATTTTATAAATATTTATATATATAAAGATAAAAGTATTAAAATCTTTATTCAAAATATTATTAAAATTGTGGTAAATATTTTATACAATATTTAAAATAAACAAAAAATAAATATTTGTAGTAATATTTTGTAAATATTTCTATAAATATTATACATGAAAAAAATAAATGTAATTATTTATAATTATTAAGTTAATGAAGAAATAATAAAATCTTAATTTAAATTCGTAATGTATATTAAAAAATTTTTTAAATCAAAGAAATATATTTTGTTAAACATAATAAAAAAAATATTTATGAGATTTTAGAAAATATGTAATAAATATAAAGTAATATTTTTTAAATTTGTAAAATGAGCTGTAAAATTATAAATTTCTAGAAAAGAAATAATTTCCTTTCAAGAAGAAAATTAATTTTCTAAAATGTAAAGATTATGTTTAAATAAATATTTGCTTCTTTTAAAAGTAAATAAAGTACAAGTAAATAATTTTATAAATCTAAATGAATTATTTTCTAATATTAAAAGTATCTTTTTGTTTCAAATTTAAGTTTCTTTTATTATTAGAAAAAAATTTATTTAAATTTACAAAATGATTTATTTGTATATTACTTACTTTTAGAACAAGTAAATACTCTTTAAATAGACATTTTACATACTTTTTAAACATTCTTTTTACATTTAAAAGGATCTATTCTCTTCTTTTAAATAAATAATTTGTTTCCGTACATAGATATACCGTATGTATACATAAATATATTGTGAGTGTGAATAAGTTCTCGCCGTTTTTTGTGAAAATAAATCCTTTATTTAAAAAAAATAATAAAAAAACAAGTCAATTAAAGTATTGCTCATCGCTGCAAACTACTATTTCCCATCTTTCTGGCAGCATTTGAATTCCACGTCGAAAAAACGAAACTTCTTTTGCGACTATCCACGAATCGATCCATTTTTTCGTTTCTTCATAGGAAGTGAAGTGCTGCTCAGCCAGGCCGTTAGTCATCGATTGAAATAAATAGTAATCAGAAGGCGCAATGTCTGGAGAGTACGGCGGGTAGAGTAGGACTTCCTATTTAAGCGTTTCCAGGTATGTTTTGACCGGTGACGCGACATGCGGCCGAGCGTTATCATGCAGCAAAATCACCTTATCGTGTCTTTGCTCATATTGCGGCCGTTTTTCTTTCAATGCTCGGCTCAAACGCATCAATTGTTGTCGATAGAGATCTCCTGTGATGGTTTGGTTGGGTTGGAGCAGCTCGTAATACACTACCCCCAGCTGATCCCACTAAATGCAGAGCATGAGCTTTGAACCGTGGATATTCCGCTTTGGCGTTGATGCTTCGCCGGGCTTAACCCACGATTTTTTACGCTTGGGATTACTGTAGTATATCCACTTTTCATCACCAGTCACAATGCGATGTAAGAAACCTTTCTTTTTTTGTCGTTGAAGCAGCTGTTTACACGTGACAAGACGCCGTTCGATGTCTCTCGGCTTCAGTTCGTATGGCACCAAAGATCCTTCCTTTTGTATCATTCCTAATGCTGTCAGACGTTTCGAAACTGTTGTTCGATCAATTCCTAATGATTTTGCAACATCGGATTGCGTCTGACATGGATCTTCAGCAAGTAATGTTTTCAATTCTTCGTCTTGAAACTTTTTTGATGCACCACTGCGTTCTCTATCTTGAACATCAAAATCACCATTTTTAAATCGGTTAAACCAATCTCTGCATGTTCTTTCCGACAGAGCATGTTCTTTCCGACATGATCACCATAGGTTTCTACAAGAATTCTGTGTGCTTCAGCTGCAGATTTCTTCTGAATAAAGTAGTGCAGTAAAATTCTCCGCAAAAACGGTTTATTTGGCACGAAATTTGACATGTTTTACGCTACGAAAAGAAAATGTTCTTTATAGGTTAATGGAAAGACACGCACTGATTTTAAACATAGGTTATAGAACTTCAATATAGAATCATCATCTTGAATTGTATACATAAAATTTGTATACCGCCATCTGATGGTGAAACGGCGAGAACTTATTCACACTCCCAATACTATATGTACATAGATATACCATATGTATACAATATAAAGTGTCTCCCAGTCGAAGTGACAGTGGCACAGTAGGTAAAGTGAACGACTTAAGAATCAGAGATCTCAGGTTCGAATCTCGGTAAGGGTAAGCAAATTTTCTAAATACAATTTAACTTGAATTTAAGTAAAGTGTGAAACAATATAAAGTGAAAACTAAGAACATATAGTTTAAAATTTTAAGAAAACTTCAGAAAAAGAGAGGAAAAGAGAAATGTATCTTTTTCGCGAAAAATTATATCTAATGAAATAAATATATATGTATATATACACACATATATGTATATATATATATATATATATATATATATATATATATATATATATATATATATATATATATATTTTTAACCGCGATTCGTTGCGGGTTCGAATCGCTTGTCGGATCGGGTTCGTGATAGGCGGAAGTGAGAAACAGTGTTTTAAGAAAATAATAATGAATAATATATTTAAATACTAAGCTGATGATAATAACAATATATAGACCGAATAATACTGTGTCGACGCCGTTGGTTTTGGTTGTTTGTATTGCCTGACAGAGACTTGTTTAGACGTCGGTTTGCGTGATTTGACGCGCGGTGCGCGAGACGCGGACGACGTCAGTGTCGCGTATTCGCAAGTTTATTCTGTTGATGTTTCTTTTGGCGTCTTGTCTCTTAAGCGCGGTTGACAATTTTTCCAGCGATTTTAGCGGCGTGTCGGAATCGTATGATGTCGCGGTCGTTGAGATTGCAGCGTAACTGCACGCGGAATATCGCCTTAGCGATGCTCCCTTCGATCTCCTATCGCGGAAATTTGAATCGGTTCGGTGTATGTGATGCGGCCGTCGGTCATCGTACACGGGACCTTAGCTCTCGGAGTTTCCTCTATGATTCAACGAGCTCGGCTCGTTCGGACGCAATTTCGGATGCGGCCAGCGGTGCTGTGAAACTTATCTGTGTCGGCCTCACGAATCCGTGAGCCGACGGCGGAATGATTGCAGTCGCGACGAACAGTAATCTGCCAAGAGCGGAATAGAGTCGAGTGTCGATGACACGTATCAGTGCAACGACGGCGGAGTGACTACAGTCACCAATCGACGAACAATAATCTGCAAAGAGCGGAGTAGAGTCGAATGTCGATGACACGTATCCGTGCAACGACGGCGGAGTGATTACAGTCGCCAATCGACGAACAATAATCTGCAAAGAGCGGAGTAGAGTCGAATGTCGATGACACGTATCCGTGCAACGACGGCGGAGTGATTACAGTCGCCAATCGACGAACAATAATCTGCCAGGAGCGGAGTAGAGTCGGTATCTCTTAGAGCGGATAATCGGAATCGGATTCTCCTTCTAGAGCAGTGGATCGGTTCTGATTCTCTTTCGAGAGCGGATGATCGAATCTCTTTCTATTATGATTACGCGGTATTTTATATATCTAGAATCTCGCTTGATTCGCTATTTACCGCGGTTGTTCGGCGGTCGCGCTGTTTACAATCTTAGAGGACGCGCTGTCCCCTTGCGCTTCTACTTCGCGTTGTTTTTGCGTTTCTTTTATGTGACGATATGCATTGTTACATATATATATATATATATATATATATATACACAAACATACATACATACATACATACATACATACATACATACATACATACAAGGTAGGCTATTTTATTAACTACATGCAAAAATATCAAAAAGGAGAAATTTTTTCAAAAAATGTTTCAGACAAAAGTACAGTTTTAAGTGACGCATCAGATAATAGTATGAATATGACTTTGAATAGCGTTGCAACGTAGAGATCATCTTTAATTTCTTAAATAGAAGTCCCCATTTTTTATTACATATTCATGTTGCTTATCTCAAGAGCTTTCCAAAACACTATAATAAAATATTTCTTCGTTAAGAACTTTTCGAATAATAACATTTGAAAGTTCCAGCACTTTGACATAGAATATAAAATATCTCGTAAAATATTCATCTTTCGATTATCTTATCTTAATGCCTTTTTGCACAGAATAATAAGACAAATTAATTGGCTTAAAAAAACACAAAAAATTTTTTTATATTTATTATGTAAAAAATTTTAGGCAATAGTAACTGCATGTTACATAAAAAATAATCATACATTCGTCTATCGATGGTATTCTGGAAAGAATTTGGACAGGAAATAAACCAAGTGTAAAACATTTAAAAGTTTACGGTTATCTATGGATACATTGTTAAACAGGATAGACTTAAACTGGATTCTAAAAGGAGAGGATGTATACTCCTTGGATAATCAAGTCAAATAAAAGGATATAGATTGTGGGACCCGATTAAAAATGATATAATACAAACAAAGTATGTAGAGTTTGTTGAAGACGTTTGTGGGTACGATTATATTTACATCAAGAAGGTAATTGAGACTCCATTTATTAATACTGATAATGTAGATGAGATAGACAATACAGATACCACAGATAAAGAAAATGATAAAGATAATGAGTCAGTAATTAACGAAAATATAGATAGCAAGATAAATAATGAATCAGGATCCAGTTTACAAAAGGTTGTAACGGAAGAGAGACGTACTATAGGTAGGCCGAGAAAAGTAATTAAAAATCTGTGGAGTCGTACAGGTAAACCAAAGAATATAGAATTAAATTTAACAGAAATATCTGAACCTGTAACATATAAAGAAGCGATAATGTCACCACAATCGGAAAAATGGAAAATAGCAATGAATGAAGAGTTAAATAGCTTGAGTGATAGAAATACATGGGAAGTGTTAAACAAACCCGATAATGTTAATTGCATTGAAAGTAAATGGGTATATAAAGTCAAGACAAATTCAACAGGCAAAATAGTAAGATATAGAACTAGATTAGTTGCGCATTTCTGAAAAAAAAAGATAAATTATTCAGAATCGTATGCGCCCGTTGCAAACATTTTTTTAACTAGACTATTAATAGCTGTATCAACATCACACGATTGGATATCACCGAGATATTAAATGCGCATATTTTTATGGAAAACTCAAGAAAGAAATATATATGAAATTACCGCCTATAAAGATTACGATTTGAAGATAGCAAAACTTTTGAGGTCAATATACAGTTTAAAGCAAACAGGTCGTAATTGGAATAACGCAATTGACGAATTTTTAATTAAAAGCGGATTTAAAAGAATGCAAACGAACAACTGCGTTTATACTCATGATGGCGATTTTATTTTTAGATGATATATTAGATGATTTTATACGTAGATGATATATTATTCGCCCTATCACTTAACAAAATAACCAAAGTTAAATTATTACTGACGTCAGAATATGAAATTAAAGACTTAGGTAATGCGTCGTACTTACTAGGAATAACTATCGAATATGAAGAAAATCGAATAAGATTGTCGTAAGCATTATACACAAACAAATTGTTAAGCGAGTATGGAATGGATGATTGTAAAATAAGTAAAACACCACATGATCCCAGGATAAAGTTATCGAAATGTGACAGCCCACATAGTGATGTTGAAAAAGACGAAATGAAGGAGGTAACATACAAACAATTAATTGGTTCTCTAATGTACGTAGCGTTGGTGACACGGCCAGATATACTGTTTGCGGTAACTAAACTATCACAATTTAATCAAAATCCTGGAAGAGTAAATTAGTTGCAAGCCAAAAGAATGTTAAGATACTTGGCTGCAAAGAAAGACGTTAGTCTTGTCTACAGTTGCGGTAACAATGAGTTAGAAGTTTATAGCGATGTAGACTGGGCGTTAGATATAGATGATAGACACTCTTATAGTGGTATAATGGTACTATTAAATAGGAATCCGATAACATGGAAAACTAATAAACAAAAATCAATTTCAACGTCCGCCATAGAAGCTGAGTACGTCGCTTTGGAAATAGCTGTAAAAGAAATCATATACAATTCAGTGGAATTGTCCAGATTGTTCGGGGTTCTTTTTCTTCATAGAACATTTGCAGTTTCCCGACGTGCCGGTGATCTTGAACGGAGCGGAGGAGCGTCGTCCTCCAATGGATCATGGAGGTGAGGGTGCTGATGTGGTCGGATTGGGGCCCTTGCTCCAAATGAGAACTTCTCGGGCCGTCCCTCGGGCCCGAATTTTACGCGGTCGTGGCAGGGGTATGCCGCATTTTTAGGTGAGTTTTTTAATTTTCTAAATATAATTTTATGCGGTTCGCGTGCGTACGAAGTGTTCGTCGGCCGCGTTTTATCGTATAGTTCTCATTAGGGTGTTTTTTCATTATTTCGTAAAGTCCTATCCACATAGCGTCTAACTTCTTTGATTTTCCTCGTCGTACTGTCTCGTCATGTAACAGTACCTGATTTCCTATGTCTAATACATTCTTCTTAGTGTTTCGATCATAGTATTTTTTACTTCTTACATTTTCTTCTTTGACATGCTCCTGGGCTATTTGCTTTGATTCGTTGCTCGAAGCCGTTGTTTTATCTCCTGTATATAGTCCTCAATGTTATACGTAGTTTTTGGCACTACTAATATAGATGATGGTAAGGTTGCTTGGTGTCCGTATACCAGTTCAAACGAAGTATAATTTGTTGTAGAGTGAGGAGTCGTATTGTACGTAAATATTGCGTATAGGATCTATTCGTCCCAGTCTGTTTGGTCGCTATTAATATAATGTCGAAAGTATTCTGCGAGTGTTCGATGTGATCTTTTTAATGCTGTTACTCTGCGGATGGTATGTTGTAGTTTGAATTTTTTCTATTTTTAATAGTTTACATATTGATTTGAAGATTTTACTCAGAAAATTTGTTCCTTGATCGGTTAGTACTTTTTCCGGTATTCCGTATTCTAGTATTATTTTTTCTGTAAATTCTTTTGCGACGGTAGTCGCCTCTTGATTCGATATAGGGATAGCCTTGCTAAATTTGTCAAAGCACCCTGAAATGTTAAAAGATATTTATTCCCATTTTTTTGGTGAGAGGTTCTACTACATCTAATACGCATTTCTCAAACGGCTTAGTAGGTGTGTCTGTGATAATCATTGGTGCTTTTTTCTGGAGGCTTAGCTTATTTTTTTGGCATAGCTCGCATTTTTTATGTATTGTGTTACATCTTTTGTTATTCTTCTCCAATTGTGTGTTAGGCGTATTCTGTTTAATGTGCGTTGTATAACTTAATGTCCTCCTAATGATGCGTTATGGTACTCATATAGGATCTGTTTTTTTTCTTCTTCGGTGTAGCTTTGCATATTATCTCTGTCTGTATCCTCTTCGTTTTCCTCCTTTTCTTCCTCTTCCGTTTCATTTGTCTCGTCTGTCCCATGTGGAGCGTTTGCCTGTATTATTGATACCGAAGGGTATCTGCTTAACGCGTCAGCGTCTACGTTTGTCTTCCCTGATTTATGAATTATCTCGTAATCGTAGTCTTCTAATTTTAGTCTCTATTTTATTAGTCTAAATCCAGGGTCTGTAACGTTAAACATCCAGACTAGTAGTTTATAATTCGTTAGATTTTAAATTTGGTTCCGTAGATGTAATGTCTGAAGTGTTTTACGGCCCGAATTATAGCTAATAACTGTCTAGGTATAGCTTACGGAATGGAGCCGTGTCTTGAATCAGCGATATGCCGACATTTCGCAAACGTTGCAGTTTGCATCATCAGGGCTGAGAACTCTGATACTGAGCTCCCTTGGGTAAAGGTTGTCCTTATATGCCCCCTTCCCCCCCTTGTGTAGATGGTGTTAGGGAGTAGGGGACGAGGCTTGAATCCAGCCAATCAGCGTATTTTAATTGATCAGCTGGTCAATTAAAAAACCGGGAGGGCAGTATGCCAAATAGAGTTTACTTGCATACCTTTGTCTCGATTGAGGTTGTTGGGATGTTTTAAAAATGTCTAGACCTTCACGATGTTTTCTGGCAAAATAATTCTGTGAGGGAGCCAATCTGGTGGCTTTATCATATTGTACGGAGTGTCCAGTCTCCATCCAGTGTTCAGCTAGGGCTGATTGAGTAAAGTGACCATACTTGGTACATCGCTGGTGTTCCTTGATTCGCGTACTGATCTTCCTCCCGGTTTCTCCTATATAAACTTTACCACAAGAGCAAGGGATCTTATATACACCTGATGTTTCTAGGCATGATTTCTGATCCTTCGG
>NW_022639717.1:99455-99631 GCF_010583005.1 Odontomachus brunneus
TATAAATTTTACCACAAGAGCAAGGGATCATATATACACATGATGTTTCTAGGCATGATTTCTGATCCTTCGGATTTGGGAGTAAATGGGAGAGCTTCCTATGGGGTTTGAAGATTACTTTGATTTTGTGTTTACCCAAAATCCTGCTGATAGGTTCTGTTATGCCCTGGAGATAT
>NW_022639717.1:99748-100751 GCF_010583005.1 Odontomachus brunneus
CATGATTTCTGATCCTTCGGATTTGGGAGTAAATGGGAGAGCTTCCTATGGGGTTTGAAGATTACTTTGATTTTGTGTTTACCCAGAATCCTGCTGATAGGTTCTGTTATGCCTTGGAGATATAGAAGGACAGCCGTCTTTCTCTTTTCTCTCTCTTTATCTGATGTGTCAGTGTTTTTAGGACTGATAATTCTGTTCTTCTGGTTTTTTATTATTTGCGAGATGTTTTTTCTGTTGTATCCATTTTTGGTTAAGGCTGTACTGAGGTGTTCTAGTTCTCTATCCAGTGAAGATGGTTCCGAAATTGTGAGCACTCTGTAAACCAATGAACTTATGACAGAATTTTTTTGTGAAGGATGATGATGAGAGGTTGCATGTAGATATCGGTCCGTGTGTGTTGGTTTTCGGTAGACCTGGTGACCTAAGGTGCCATCTTGGTTCTTTTGGACTAGCACATCCAGGAAGGGTATTTGATTATTTTGTTCCACTTCCATTGTGAACTGAATACTGGGATGTTGTGAATTGAGAAACCCGAGAAACTGAGAAAGAGTTTCCCTGCCATGATTCCAAATTACGAAAGTATCGTCCACATACCGAAACCATGTGGATGGTTTCAGTGGTGCGTTCCTCAAAACTTTATTCTCAAAGTGTTCCATAAAGATGTTTGCAATGATAGGAGATATAGAAGATCCCATCGTCGCTCCAGAGGTTTGTTCGAAAAACTCTCCTTGGAACTGAAAATAAGTTGAAGTTAAGCAGTGTTCTATTAGTGGGAAGAGGTTGGCAGGAATTTCCTCGGAATTCTTGATGATGTTCAAAGTATCCTGGACTGGAACATTGGTAAACAGTGAGACTACATCAAAACTCACCAGGATATCATTAGTATTCATCTTGATTTTTGTGATCTTATTCACGAAATCTGTTGAATTCTTGATATGGCAATCATTGAGACCAGTAAGTTTCTGGAGGGGTTTGGTGAGATAGCGGGCTAACTGGTAGGTAG
>NW_022639717.1:101014-102338 GCF_010583005.1 Odontomachus brunneus
TTGATTTTACTGCAATAGTCTTCCCTGTTCATAACTACAGTAGCGTTTCCTTTGTCTGCTGTTAAAATTAGGATCTTGTTGTTTTGTTTCAGACCGTGTAGAGCTCGGCGTTCTTCTTTGTTTATATTTTGCTTGGAAAGTTTGGCTTTGCGTAGGATGTTGGTTGTTCAATTTCTGATGTCATTGCTTACCTCTAAAGGAAGGTGGAAAATAGCCGTTTCAATTTAGCTGATGATTTCTTCCGTAGGGATACTAGAGGGAGTGACAGCAAAATTGTGTCCCTTAGCTAGAACAGCGACTTCGGATGGTGATAGGTCTTGATCGCTAAGATTCTTAACTGTATGTGTGAGAACTGGCATTTGAGTCTGTGGATTGATCTTATCATACTTGCTCTTCTGTTTTTGTGTTCTTGCCTCAGCTGAGTGAACAGCTTGTTCGTGAGTAACCCGATCCAGTGTCAGCCACAGCTCAGGCTCCAACGATTTTGCAAGAGAGAGATGTAATTTTAATAGTTTTTGGGATATCTCAGCCAAGTTTTTCTTGGTGGTTGAGATTCTGTCTTTGACTAACCTCAACGACGCTTGTCGTAGAATGCCTTTGGCCTGGTTAGAAGATGGAAACGGGTTTTTTAATTGAAAGCATTTCGGTACTACATAATGGTCGCGGCACCGTTTCAAAAAAGCTAGGGAGCATAGTTGGACATGCAAGGACTTCCTGAGTTTGGAAAATAAATTTACCGACCCTAGGATAGCCTTTCCGTGTAGGCTTCTAATACTAGATTTGAGGTTTTCACGGCCATTGATACAATGTCTAGGTATAGCTTCCGGAATGGAGCCGTGTCTTGAATCAGCGATATGCCGACGTTTCGCAAACGTTGCAGTTTGCATCATCAGGGCTGAGAACTCTGATACTGAGCTCCCTTGGGTAAAGGTTGTCCTTATATACCCCCCCTTGTGTAGATGGTGTTAGGGAGTAGGGGAAGAGGCTTGAATCCAGCCAATCAGCGTATTTTAATTGATCAGCTGGTCAATTAAAATACGCTGATTGTCTGGATTCAAGCTTCGTCCCCTACTCCCTAACACCATCTACACAAGGGGAGGAGGGGGGCATATAAGGACAACCTTTACCCAAGGGAGCTCAGTATCAAAGTTCTCAGCCCTGATAATGCAAACTGCAACGTTTGCGAAACGTCGGCATATCGCTGATTCAAGACACGGCTCCATTCCGGAAGCTATACCTAGACATTGTATCAATGGCCGTGAAAACCTCAAATCTAGTATTAGAAGCCTACACGGAAAGGCTATCCTAGGGTCGGTAAATTTAT
>NW_022639717.1:102348-109897 GCF_010583005.1 Odontomachus brunneus
TTATCGAGTTGTCAGCTCCTATTCGGCCTTACAATAATATAGCTCCGATTGCATAGTCGGACGCATCAGTCGTGACCACGAATTCTTCTTCGAAATTCGGGTATGTTAATACCGGTGTGGTGGTCAGTTTTTCTTTTAACTTATCAAATGCCATTTGTTGTTCCCTATTCCATTCGAATTTTTCGTCCTTTTTTTGTTAGTTTGGTTAATAATCGTGCTATTTTTGAAGTTTTTATTAAATCTTCGAGAGTATCCTGCGAGCTCTATAAACGATTGAATGTCTTTAATTTTTGTGGGTCTCGGGAAATTTGTTATAGCTTCTATCTTTTTCGGATCAGGTAGGATTCCATTTTCCGAAATTATATGTCCTAGTTAGGTTACTTCCTTCCTAAGGAACTCACATTTATTTGGTTGTAATTTCAAATTACATTGCCGTATTCGCTGCAGTACACTAACAAGTTTTTCGTTATGATCTTCCAGGCTATTCCCATATATAACTATGTCATCCAAGTATACTAAACATTTTAGTCCTTGTAGTCCTGTTAGAACAATGTTCATAAGTCTTTAGAAAGTGGCTGGTGCATTTTTCAATCCGAAGGGTATTCTATTGAATTCATAGTGCCCCGTGGATGTTGAAAAAGCAGTTTTACATTTATCTTCGTCTGCCATTTGTAATGATATCCAGCCGCAAGGTCTAATGTAGAAAAATATTTCGCATTTCCTAGCTGATCCAGGATGTCGCTGATATTAGGTAGAGGAAAGGAATCCCCAATAGTTAGGTCGTTTAGTTTTCGGAAATCAATTACGAATCAATTCGTAATTTTGTTTTTCCTGTTGCATTCGTTTTCTTAGGTACGGTTAATAACGGTGCATTCCATTGACTACTACTCGCTTGTATTATTTTATTATCGAGCATTTCTCATATTTGTTTGTCTACCTCTTTTTTATGCTGCTCTGATAGGCGATAAGGTCGCACGTTCATCGGCGCGGCGTTATTTCGCGTGGTAATCTGATGCTTTACGACCGCAGTATGCGTAAGGCTGTCTCCTTCGAGGAAGAATATGTCATTGTATTCCTCGCGTATTATTTTTTTTCTCTTCTTTATTTAGATGCTCCAATCTTAATTGCTGATTCAGTACTTCTGTTCGTGATAGCGAGATTTTATTGCTTTGTCCTGTAGTGAGTACGTTTATCTCTGCGGTGTCGTATTCCGGAGTGTCCTCTGGTATTACGTAAGATGTGGTTATCTCGACAGGGTCGTCGGTATTAATTATTGTTGCAGTACACATATGCTCAACAGGTTCAACCAGGCAATTTCCAATAAAAATTCCCTGTGAAATCTCTTCGGCTAGGGTTATTCCCATTTGGTTTACATTTACCGCGGCGCGTATTATCACTTCGCTGCGCGCGGGGAGGCTGTATGTTTGACATAGTATTAGCGGCAAACTTCGTCCGAAAATAGTAATTGTTTTTTCCCGATAATCGAATTTAGCGCGGTGTTCGCGGAGGAAGTCTATTCCTAATATTCCCTCATATTGGATTGGAAAGTCATCCTGTACAATGAACAGTTCAAATTTTGGACGCTGTTTTTCTAAGCTGACTGTAGCGGTTATTTTTCCTATAATGTAGGCTTTATGACCGGTGATACCCGTTAATGTCAATTTTTCCGCAGCCATAGGGGTATCATCGTGCAAAGTGCGTATTTTTACGAAGCTAAAGGCTGATCCCGTGTCAACGAGAAATGGTATTTTCTTTTCCTTGGCTACTTTTATTGTAAAAATTGCTAGATCAAATCCGGCGCGGCTATGCAAATTTTGCCTGATCTGGTTTACGCGGTAGTCACTCATGCGACCTTGGTCTCTCTTGTGCCTTTCCTTTTGGTCATTATCGCTTTTGGTGCTTCCGTTTTTTCAAGATATCGACAGTTTATCGGTTTTTAGCGCGGTGATAGCCACTGAACGCGAGGGTTTACGGTAGTCGCTCGCGGTGTCCCATGTCTCGGTAGGCTTCCCGTGTATGTACCAACAGTTATCGCGAGTGTGTCCGTTTTTCTTGCATTGTGTACACCATGTGTCTGTCGCATTCACGCGAGAGGGTACTGCTGGTTTAGGTAGAACGAACCGGTTGCCATATTGGCTGCAACGGCATTCGCGTCTCTGATGTCCCAATTTTCCGTATTTTTAGCATTGTATTATAAAAACATCTCGTTTAGTGTTCGCAAAAGAACTTCGGTTATACCAGTTTGTTTCATAGGTCCATGCAGGAGCTTCATGAGTTTCTCTGATCCTTTCTTCTTCTACTGCTCCTGCTATTTCCTCGGTTAAAGTCGCGAATACGCGGGACCGCACTATTATTTGTAACCTGTCATTTAGTCCTAGTTGATAGTTAACAAGAGCTAATGATTTCAAAAAGAAATGGATGCCGAGTTTCTGCGAGAAAGAATAGATATCCCCCTCTGTACCGGCTTCGAATAGATCCGTGGTTAATGTTTCGACACGATTTCCGAAGGTTTGCACATTTTCTCCAGGCTTCTGATGCAAGTTATTAAAATCTCGAAGTAGTCGAGTTACCGATTTCTTCTCATAAAGTATGTTTCTAATACGTCCTTTAAGACAACAAAAGTAGAAATGTTTCGATTAACCTCAATTAGGGCAATGCCTTTTAACTTAGTGCAGGTTACTGCTCGAATTAATATGGATTCGTCAGCAGGATGAATCAGTTCGAAAGCATATTCACACGCCGTTAAAAATTCTATTAATTTGTCATCCTGCGTGCCATTAAAAATAGGGATCTGATCTCGCGCTTCTCTGATGCGCCGGGATCGCTCCTCGCTAATCGGGGATAATCCGTCTGTGAAATGATCATTATGATTTCGTCCTTGTCTGTCTGGAGGGAATCGTTCCGCTTCTATTGGGTGTACAACTTAGTTCGGTCCGTTTTCAAAAGATGGCTCTAGGTGCTATAAATGGTTGACAGCTGATTTTTGCTGTATCGTGAAGTGTCAACATCTGTCAACCAAATATTGTTTACAAGCCTTTGAGTTTTGCACAAGTTTAATTTTTACTGCGTTGAAAATGTCGAGTTTCGTTCCAAATAAGCACCATTTGCGGGAAGTTTTGATTTTCTGTTTCAATTGGAAGAAAAGTGCAGCTGAAGCGCATCGAATGCTTGTGGAAGTTTATGGTGAATCTGCACCGTCGGATAAATCTTGCAGAGAATGGTTTCGACGATTTCAAAGTGGTGATTTTAGTGTTGAAGACAAAGAGCGTTCGGGTCAACCGAAAAAGTTTGAAGATGAAGAATTAGAAACATTACTCGATCAAGATTCGTGTCAAACGCAAAAAGAGCTCGCAAGAACATTGGAAGTTACTCAACAAGCTATTTCGAAACGACTCAAAGCCGCGGGATACATCCAAAAGCAAGGAAATTGGGTCCCATACGAATTGAAACCGAGAGATATCGAACGATGATTTTGCATGTCCGAAATGTTGCTTGAACAGTACAAAAAGAAGTCTTTTCTGCATCGAATCATTACCGGGGACGAAAAATGGATTCACTACGACAACCCGAAACCCAAAAAATCGTATGTAAAGTCAATCAAACACGAAAATTTAGGATCTGCGAGTACATTATATATCCCTACTCTTGGCATAACCCAGGACCAACGACATGGACGTGGTAGGGAGCTGGTCCCGCGCGCACGCTTGTGTGTGTGTGTGTGTGTGCGTGTGTGTGTGTATGTGTGTGTGCGCGTGCGTGTGTGTATGTGTGTGTGTCAGCAGAGATAAGGACCCCACGGTTCGTCACTCCCGCAATATTTAATGACTCCAAACCCTCTCTGCTGTGTGTGTGTGTGTGTGTGTGTGGCTTAATAAAATAAGTGATTTTAATTGATACACAATTAAAATCACTTATTTCATTATACTCCATATCATTAATTTTCCTCAACATTCAGATCCTGTTGTGGTGGTCTCTGCACAGCATCTAATATTTTATTTAATATTGATGAAGAGGAGTAACGAACGTTGGGTTGGTGTCGCGCACATCCTAAATACCTAATACGCTGGCTACGTGCGCACATGTACCCACAGTTCTTGTGCCTGATTTACAGGTGCAGTAATAACCTAATATCGCCTCCTTCCCATCATCTACGTCGTTTTCATCTCTCATATCGTAAGCTATAAATATTTGATATTTCGTTGCATTACGACACCGTGAAAACAGTCGCACCCTTATGAAGCCTGGTTCGTCAAATAGCGAATCCAATTGAAACTCTTCTTGTGCATCACGCTGCATCTTATATTGAATGTAAGATCTTGCTAGGCAAACCTGAAATATACCGACGGTCAAATCTCGTAAACACTCTAATGCCAGGCGTGGAAAGTCCCTCGTGCAGATGTACCCATTGTGCATTTCTGTAGCACATCCTTTCTGCTTCAACTTGCGCTTGCACAATATTAACCTCTCTCGACTTATCCAGAAGTTCTCTTGCTAACTCTGCATTAACTCCTTCCATTAAAATTAAAGGATGATATCTGTTAATTAAAGCATTCGCAATGTTATTCACCGAGATGATGAAGATGAGGCATTATAACTGCATGACCAAAAAACTTGAACATAGACTTAATATGCCCATTTCTAGCTTCAACTATCCATCTTGTTTTTGTTACCAATCGAGACTCGTTAGCTTCTTCGGTGGATAGTTGTTTTTGGTTATGTCCAAGAAAGGCTGGCATTTTATAGTCAATACCTAATTCGCGAAGTAATGGCTGGGCATTTCGATATCCACGATCTAATATGAAAATGTCGCCATCGTGAAACCATCTTCTTATATTTTCCGCATCACGTTGAAACTCATTGTTTAGCATTTGGGCATCATTGTTACAAGAGTCAGAAAAGTAAAGGCCCTGAATAGCTAGTATGTACCCATCTGGAGCAACTATAAGAGCAGGTTTTACTAAATGTCGACCTTTGTGCATCGAGTACGTTTGTCGTAAAACACGAAAATTGCTACTTTTGTGAATATAAGAATAAGTTCCGTCAATATAAGCAATCATTTTCGGAATATCTGCCTGGGGATTATATAAATCGTTTGCAAAAGGTGTTATGTGTCTCATTATATATTCCTCTCGAGTTATAGCCTGAAAACCAATATTATCAGGAACAAATCTCTTTAGTAAAGACTGCCGAACTTTGGAAATAGCAAGACTCACCCTTTGTCTAGAGGGATACTGAAATAATATTCTAAGAAATTCGTCAGATAATCCTTGTCGTAGTTTGCACAGAAAAGTTAAAAGATCTTTCTTAGAAACGTTTCTAATACCATGTTCGTGAGGTACAGGATCGCAATATGTATACAGTTCTTGAAACTGTTGTTTTGTAATGGGTGCTATAGATTTAAACTCATCCTCCGTAAAACTGTTTTCATCTTCATAATGATTCTTATTGTTTGCTACATTACGAAGAGCTTGTAAGAACACTTGCAGTTGTTGTCCTTTTATTACAAATGGCCTATTGATAAATAGCAAGTCTGACAACAATAATGGTAAAATAAATCCACGATTATCCAAATGTCGGTCACAACATCTTATATATTCAGGAATATAAATATTTGTCAGAACAAAGACATTCACCCTGGATTCTAACGACAGTCGTCTAACATTTACAACGGAATTGCAAAATAAACAAGAATTATTTTGGGTTTGAGTAACAACGTTGAGTTGAAGGCATGTTGGATCATTTTCTATCTGTTCCATTTCATGTACAATAGATTTATTGCAATTAAAGCATAGTCGACTCTCATTATTTATATGAAGATATTCCTTACCCAGATCATCTCGTCTAGAAATAGCGATTTGTCTTTTAATTGCATTATCATCGCCATTGATCGTTGATTCGTGCCATTTGTTGAATTTGAAAAGCATTCTCGCAAACATAACAATGAATTCGACGTCTGTAAGCCATGATAATATTTTATTATCAGACCGTGTATAGCGATAGCGATTATGGAGACAATATTGCACTTGTAATGCGTCGCAATGAAGGAAAAACGTTTAATATATTTTGAAAAAAATCGTTTAAAACAAAAAGTCAGAATTTTAGTTCGAAAATATTTCAATAATTTTTTTAGTGTCGTTAAATAGAAAGAACAATAAAAACTCAGCAACACAGAAGTAGTTGGTGTTCTACAATCGTAGAATTTAGAATTTGGCTGTCTATATATATTAAACAACCGAAAGTAGCAGTCGATGCTTCTTCTTAGTTACGATTCTTTTCGGCGTGCGAATGCGTGTCAAAGCATCTATTTAAACCAGCGCTGTCAAGGACGAGCACCAAACCGAGAGATTTTAAGGTATACGCCTATCTCTGTTCCACCACCGCTAAACGACGGTCGACGGTCGACGCTTAGCTACGATCGCGCGGTCGCAGGAGCGGCCATAACAAATACGATAGGAGCGCACTGTTCTCCGACTCTTTTTTATTATATTATATTAATTCTTTTTTTCGAAGCATTTCGATAATATTAAATAATATTATTAATCATGGTTAAGTATTAAATTTTTTAATAACGATTTAACGAAAGATATGCGTTCAGTACAGTTCCATAAAAACATAATAATTATATTAACAAAAAGTACAGCGATTTATATCATGACAATAGATTTCCACATTATTAAATAATTGTGTATCAATTAAAATCACTTATTTTATTTAGCCACACACACACACACAGCAAAGAGGGTTTGGAGTCATTAAATGCGGGAGTGACGAACCGTGGGGTCCATATCTCTGCTGACACACACACATACACACACGCACGCGCACACATAGACACACACACACACACACACACACAAGCGCGCGCGCGGGACCAACTCCCTACCACGTCCATGTCGTTGGTCCTGGGTTATGCCAAGAGTAGGGATATATAATGTACTCGCAGATCCTAATTTTTTGTGTTTGACTGGCTGTAGCTCAAAAACTGTCCATTATTTAGCTTTGTGCCCATTACACTTTTTGTTCAGTAGGTCATAAACTACAACATATTAAAAAATTAGCCGATTTTACCGAGATCTAATTTCCTATATAATTTGTGCGGGCTCCTTTGTCGTGCCCGTTGTTGCTGGGCGCAAGAGAGAGTTCGGAATCGGCGTTGCGGGCACAGCAGGGTATATGGCAGTGGGTAGGATTTAGTAAAAAGATTGTAAACACGACTTGTATATATAAAAAGGCTTTATTATACCCAGTACTGTTGGGTTTTATTATAACTCCCGTATTCTTATAGTATTCGCGAGATGTGCGAAGGGAATGTACGTCGCGGACGAGAGACCGAGGTATTAATTTTATCGCGGGCGGTCTTCTCTGCTCTTTTATAGTGTTATTTAATCTTGTCGGAAAAGGTGCCTTGGTAACAAAGAGATTACCATATTTGGTGATAGTCCGATGCGTTTTGATTTATATATATATATATATTATATATTATAATATTTCATTACAATAATATATATATATATATATATATATATATATATATATATATATATATATA
>NW_022639717.1:110957-111999 GCF_010583005.1 Odontomachus brunneus
GTATTGAAGGCCGCAACAATAGCTTCACGTACTTCATTCTCTGTACCATCACGCCGATGTTCGATCAAATCTTTAACGTAGCCCCATAAGAAATAATCGAGCACGTTAAGATCAGGCGACCGTGCCGGCCAGATGATTGGGCCACCTCGACCCATCCACCTTTCCGGAAAACGCGCGTCTAAAAAATTACGTACTCGCCGGCTAAAATGCGCAGGAGCTCCATCTTGCTGGAAAATCAACTCTGCCCGTGCGTGGAGAGGGACATCTTCGAGGAGCACTGGGAGTTGATTCTCTATGAAGTCCGCGTAAATTTCGCCATTGAGCCGTGGCGGGAGAAAATACGGACCGATCTGAAAATTGTAAATGGGAACGTTACGAAACTGCTGCAGAAAAAATAACTGTTTCAATAAAACGACTACTTACCACTCGGTTCGCTGTTACTCCGGCCCATACGTTAATAGTCCAACGATATTGGAAAGCGCCTTCTCGAACGGCGTACGGATTTTCTTCCTGCCAAAGCAGGAAATTCCGCGAATTAAATACGCCGTTCGGTGTGAAGGTGGCCTCGTCCGTCCACAGGATGCGATCGGGGAAAGAAATATTCCGCCGATACTGCGCGAGGAAACCTACGTATATTAAAGGATGATTAATAGAAACATATTCAACACAGTCAAATAAATAACAAATAAATATTACGGAAATACCTTCAGAAAAGAAGACGCGTCGTTGTTCGTCGCCAGGGAGTAACTGTTGTACCCGTTGATGATGAAACGGGCGCAATCCATTCTCCCGTAGCGTACGATGCACCAGTCGTCGTGATAGACGTAGTGCAGCAGCTACACGACGCACGCTGTTTCCAGGATTTCTTTCAAATTCCTGTAAAATCCTCTCTTCATAATGGACGTGGCGATACCGTATCCTTCCAGCGGGTCGTATAGTCGGCAGGAGAACTCCGGTTTCCCTCAAGCGGTCAACACACCGCTGAATGACACAGCGCGAAGGATGTCGTTCACGCTCGGGAAATCGTTCCGCGTAAAGGCGT
>NW_022639717.1:112009-112440 GCF_010583005.1 Odontomachus brunneus
GCAAATTCCTGCAAAATCCTCTCTTCATAATGGACGTGGCGATACCGTATCCTTCCAGCGGGTCGTACAGTCGGCAGGAGAACTCCGGTTTCCCTCAAGCGGTCAACACACCGCTGAATGACACAGCGCGAAGGATGTCGTTCACGCTCGGGAAATCGTTCCGCGTAAAGGCGTTCGGCGGCACGTAAATTTTCTCCAGCCATACCGTATGTAATAACCATATCGGTATACTCATGTATGGTAAATTTGGCCATTGTGTTTTCATAAACAGCACGAGTTGTTCATACCGAACCGTATCGTGCACTGAAGCTGTGGGTCCTGACATAAACAATTAACGATCGACGAAGATTGTTTTACTTTCGTTGTTATCGCGACGCGGATCACGCGCGTTTTCCGGAAAGGTGGATGGGTCGAGGTGGCCCAATCATCTG
>NW_022639717.1:114095-114436 GCF_010583005.1 Odontomachus brunneus
AAACTTTATTACTCACAATCAGAGGCTTACGTCTGCCGACAATACCCATTGCTGATTATCGTCCCTCAGAGATTGTTGATATTCTCCTTGTTCTTGGAGCATGTCAACTAAATTATCATGAAGCTTCGCGAGTTTACCGGAATCGTTACCCCGAAAGGGAACAACATCCGAATCATACTACAATCCGGGACCTCGAACTAAGAGCTCGCCAAGGCCGTTTAGGACGTCAAAGAGCACATCATGAGTATGATGAAGATGATGTGCGTGTGCACGTTATCTTGGCATTCATTCATCTTAATCCTCATACAAGTAGTCGTATTATGGCTAGAGAAATTGGTATC
>NW_022639717.1:114446-114812 GCF_010583005.1 Odontomachus brunneus
GCTCATACAAGTAATCGTATTATGGCTAGAGAAATTGGTATCCCGAGAACAACAATCTTAAGAATTTTGAAGAAAATGAAGTACCGTCCTTACCATATCACGATAACACAAGCTCTTACTCAAGCAGATATGCCGTTGCGTGTACAATTTTGTCAATGGGCACAACAGATAATCCGAGCTGATCCGAATTTCTTCTATTATGTTATGTTCTCTGATGAATCGACATTCAAAAATAATGGTGAATTGAATAGCCATAATTGCCATTATTGGTCGGATGTTAACCCACATTGGCATAGACAAGAAGATAATCAACATCGCTGGAGTGTGAATGTTTGGTGTGGTATTATAAATGGTTTCTTGATTGGT
>NW_022639717.1:114822-115034 GCF_010583005.1 Odontomachus brunneus
TTTGGTGTGGTATTATAAATGGTTTTTTAATTGGTCCTTATTTTTTTGAAGGAAATGTTAATAGTGTAAATTTTTTGGAACTTCTCAGGGATCATTTACCACAATTGCTTAAAGACGTTGATTTTCATACACGTCAAAGAATGTGGATACAAATGGACGGGGCGCCACCTCATTATGCGGCAATAGTGAGAGCTTATCTACATCGAGAATAC
>NW_022639717.1:117360-117459 GCF_010583005.1 Odontomachus brunneus
ATACTAGTTGGATCATGTCCAGATCTTGCCTTGACCAGTTGGATCATGTCCAATTCTTGCCTTGACTAGTTGAATCGTGTAAGATAAGACGGAAAGTGA
>NW_022639717.1:117599-117782 GCF_010583005.1 Odontomachus brunneus
TAAAAAAAATTGAGGTGACTTTCATGTGACTTTCAAATAATTCTTCAAGGTCAAAGCAATGGTACCATCTTATGGTCCCCTCGAACCAAACAACTTTTGTCTGAAAAATTCTTTTCTCCCGTGCTTGGTTTTCGACATATTCGACTGGATGGATTAAAATGGTCCACCCTGTATATATATATA
>NW_022639717.1:118204-119380 GCF_010583005.1 Odontomachus brunneus
CAATATATATATATATATATATATATATATATATATATATATATATATATATATATATATATAAGATATAGTAAAAAGAAATCCATTATTTTTCCAATAGATAGCTTTAGTAATGTGTATCTCGTGTTATTTAAGTGCGATCGGTTTACGCTAAATGGCGTAAGAAAGATAAGATTTCGTACTAAAAAAACTTCTTAGACAGTTTTGTAATTGTTTGACTCAGTATTGTTTGAGCGCGCGTCAAAGATGAACACCAGCAATGAGAAAATACACCATATTTTACAATTTTTCTCCGATAAAGGTGAAAACGCAAGCCAGGCGGCTGAAAATGTAAATAGTGTTTATGGTCCTAATACTGTAACAGCCAATCACGCTCAATTTTGGTTTCGTCGATTCCGTTCCGGTAATTTTGATGTCAAAGATGCACCATGCTTTGGAAGACCAATTATCGAAAATGTCGATAAAATAATGGAAATCGTAGAGTCCGACCGTCATGTAAGCACTGTTTCGATTTCCCAGGACCTAAACATTGCACAAAAAACCGTTTGGAACCACTTGAATAAGGCTGGATACAAAAAGTAGCTCGATGTATAGGTGCCACACGAATTAACGCAAAAAAATCTCATGGATTGAATTTCCATCTGCAAATTGCTGCTGAATCGCAACAAAATCGACCCATTTCTGCAACGGATGGTGACTGGTGATGAAAAGTGGGCCACTTACGACAACGTCAAGCGAAAACGGTCGTGGTCGAAATGCGGTGAGCCGGCGCAAACGGTGGCTAAGCCAGGATTGACGGTCAGGAAGGCTTTGCTGTGTGTTTGATGGGATTGGCAGGGAATCATCCACTATGAGCTGTTCCCCTACGGTCAAACTCTTAATTCGGACCTGTACTGTCAACAATTGGACCGTCTGAAGGAATCAATCGCCCAGAAGCGGCCAGCTTTGGCCAATAGGAGAGGAATTGTGTTCCACCAGGACAACGCCAGGCCACACACATCGATAGTAACTCGTCAGAAGCTCCGGGAGCTTGGTTGGGAGGTTCTTATGCATCCACCTTATAGTCCGGACCTGGCACCAAATGATTACCACCTGTTCCTGTCTATGGCGAATGATTTTGTTGGTGACAAATTCGCCTCAAGAGAAGCTTGTGAAAATCGACTGTCCCAGTTTTTT
>NW_022639717.1:119502-119671 GCF_010583005.1 Odontomachus brunneus
ATATATATATATATATATATTATTAATATATTATTAATATATATATAAATATATATATATATATATTAATATATATATAAATTATATATAATATAATTAATATATATATAATATAATTATATATATATATATATATATATATATATATATATATATATATATATATATA
>NW_022639717.1:119773-120783 GCF_010583005.1 Odontomachus brunneus
ATATATATATATATATATATATATATATATATAGTGCACTAGTGGGTAGGATTTAGTAGAAAGATTGTAAACACGACTTGTATATATAAAAAGGATGGCGGCGGATGAGCTCGGTGTCCTTGAGTTCGGCCGGAGCGCGTGTGTGTGTATGTGTGTGTGTGAACCAGAGTGAATGCCCGTTGGTAAAAATATAACAAAATAATTTATTTCGGCAATGTACACTGTGTGGTGGCCGCGGTCGGGATCGCAGATTTACAACTAGACGTCGTTTTATATGATCGCAGTCTTATACTAAACGCAGACGCAGTCTTATCTTAACGCGGACTTATACTAACGCGGTCTTATACTAAACGCGGACTTATACTAAACGCGGGCTTACTCTAAACGCGGCGTGTAGAGCGCCTGTCACAGGCCGCCCTGCGGACGCGGAACGGCGGTGACGCGGCGGCGGTGCACGGTCATCGTCGCGGCGGCGACTGCGGCGGTACGCCTAGGATGGTGGCGCGGAGGCGCCCCAGAGAAGCCAGCGGCGGGGAGCCCCGAGCGCGGGGCAGAGACGGTGAGCTCGCCACCTCTATATCCCTCGACCGCTGTGCTGTCTCTTGAAGTGGTGCTGGCCTTGAGGGCAGATGAGTGCACCTTTCCTCTCGGTCGGGTCTCTAAGCGGCAGGGAGGTCAGGAGCGCTTGACCGAGGCGGTGAGCGCGCCACCTCTAGTTCCTGTAGCTCTCAGGAAGCGGATTCGGCAGGAGACGGTACACCCGGGAGGATGAGCGCACCTTCCCGGTTGTAGCGGTATTCTGGAGGCTGGCGGATGCCGGCAAGGAGTTGGAACGGCGGTCGTACTGGGATCCGTACGGACGCCTCGGGAATGGTATCAATTCGTTATCGTGCGGCACTTATATACCCGCTGCTGCCTAGTCTTGGCACGTACGGCGTTGCCCCATGCGAGAGAATAACTGGCGGCGTCGCGATTCGGCGGCGGCGTGTGTCGTTATTTGTTTGGCGCTT
>NW_022639717.1:120793-120917 GCF_010583005.1 Odontomachus brunneus
ATGCAAATTGGTGTCTTCAAACTTTTACGGTTGGCCTGAGCGTTCTTTATCATTGACATCAAAATCACCACTCTTAAATCGCTGAAACCATACTTGGCATGTTCTTTCCGATGGAGCATAATTG
>NW_022639717.1:120927-130682 GCF_010583005.1 Odontomachus brunneus
ACGGATGTTCGGTCGGGTCGTCGTGACGGGACGGTTGTCTCGTCACAATATATATATCATATTGGCCGACCGTCGGGTAAAAGTGCGTGAGATAGCAGACATGGTAAAGACCTCGAAAGAACACACAGGACATGTCATGTGCAATATACCATGTATATTGCACATGAGAAAGATGTCGGTGCGATGAGTGCCGCGGTTGCTCACCAAAAACGAAATCGTGTAGTCACTTCGAAGATGTCTTTGAAGCTGTTTGAGCGCAATCAGGCGGAGTTTCTGCGTTGTTTTGTGACTGTAGATGAAACGTGGGTCCATCACTATACACCAGAGACCAAGCAGCAGTTTAAACAGTGGACTTTACCTGGCGAAAGAGCTCCGAAGAAGATCAAAATGGCCCCATCGGCCGAAAAAGTCATCGCTACGGTATCCTGGGATTCCCGCAGTGTAATTATCATCGATTATTTGGACGATTATAAGGGAAGATCTATCACGGGGCAATACTAGTGATTTGCTTGGACAATTCGACCTGGAACTGGAAAAGAAACGGCCTTATCTTGCAAACAAGAAAGTCCTGTTCCATCACGACAATGCACCAGCACATTCATCCGCAATCACTACAGCTAAACTGGTCGAATTGAAGTACGAACTGCTCACCCATCCGTCGTATTCTCCAGATTTGGCCTCCAGCGACTTTTTCCTGTTTCCCAATATGAAAAAATGGCTTGCAGGGAAGAAATTCACCTCGAATTCGGAGGTCAGCACTGAAAATGCCTATTTTGCAGAGTTTGAGCAATCATACTTTTTAGAGGGCATTAAAAAGTTACAGCACCGTTGGAAGAAATGTATAGAAATGAAAGGGGACTATGTTGAAAAATAAATCGAAATTTTTCCGAAATAATGCGTTTTCATTTCAAATCTTACTACTAATCAGACCGCCCTCATAGTTGAACATAATGTTTAATGAGTTAGGGAAGAAAACCAATTTGAATGTGTCTTGTAGTCCGTATATCATCAAATGCAACAACAAACCTGCAATCGATTTCACAAGAAATAAAATAGAAAGATCGCGTATAAAATCGTTATAGCGTGTCATATTACAAGAGAAATATATGAAAGCGGCTTGATTGAATTGAAATATGTTTCATCTGAAGTTAACGTGGCAGATATCCTTACGAAAACATTATCTCATATTGTAATAAATAAATATGTCAAGAAGTTAGGATTGCATTCAATTGCAGAGTGATCAAAGTGGGAGATTTGATAGGTGTTGATATACTCTACTAATTATTAATTTCTAATTATTAAATGTAGCTACAGATATATTGATCAATGTATAGATCGTCCTACATTATCGATTAAAGGTTAAGTCACGTCTATATTCTTATACTCTGTCTATTCTATTCTGTTCTGTTCGTTCGTTCCTTTTAGTGTGAATACGTGTTACAAACGAAAAAGTTTTCCAAATTATTATTACAAGAATCCCACTGTATCAGCTTAAGTTAATTGTATCAGAACCGCTTAAGTTAACAATATTTATGACGGAAAGCATTTTTTGCTTGTTCCTTGAATTATTTTGAAGGGTACTACAGAGCTACATTTTGCAAATAGGTGTGAGAAGAATCTTATATAAATATAATTGTCGCGCATAGCCATGTAGTACATTTTTTTTTTTTAAGGCAGGGGAAATGTGTTACGCATACTCGCGACCCTTTGAGGAGGATCGCGGGTTATATGGGACTTCACTTCCTCCGTGATAAGGGAAGACCCTATCCACTAAAACCCTTGCCGGATGCCTTCCTTGAGGCTTATTGAGGAGTCAGAGGAACTGCTTTTGGCATTACTTCCCCGGCTCCCCGCCCTAGTGGGGGACCAATTAGGTCCCCCGCTTCTGGCCAAGCCCTCCTTTTATGTTCGTGGAGGGCTCGGCCGCCCGGGTGGTATTAAATCAACCACCCTGGTTGAACATTTTTTTCCCTATTTAGAGAGAGCAGAGGGCACCCGCCCTGCTCCCCTTCATCCCTCCCATAGTCTGAGAAAGGCGGGGAATGGGTCCATCCCCCAGAGCAGGTTCCCATCATCCCTTTCCACGCCTTACCCCCCCGTAAAGGGGGGGCCGTCATTCGGGGGAGAGGCGCTTAGTCGCTGGAGTCGATGTCATTCGATCCCGTCGGCGCCCCTTCCCCGCTTCCTCTTATTCTCACGGGGCGGGCGCGGTCTCAGCACCGTGCTCTCCGTGCTCTCCCTCCTTGGCGGGGGCGGGTCGCCGCAGATTTGTTGTCCCCGACGACCCCGCCCCGCTCCTGCAAGGGGCGAGCGCGAAGGTATGTGCGCCTGCTTCCTAACGCCTCCCTCTGCGGAGCGGCGTTGTTCCCGTCGGGTGAAGCTTCCCCCGACGAACTCGCTCCGCAGCTATGTAGCGCACTAGTCGTGCAAGCACATACTGTTTCAGCATATTTTATTTTGCAAACACAATATTTATAAAGGAAAGCATTTTTTCATTGTTGCTTGCATTAATTTTGAAGGGTGCTTCACAGTCAGATTTTGCAAATAGGCGTGCATAAAATTTTACTCTAATATAACAGTCGCATATGCTCTTATACCACATCACTAGTACAAACATATTCTATATTACATATTTTACTTTATTTTGTATGTATATATTTATGTATGTAATGAAAATTTTATAACTTTTAAAATTTGAATACTTGTAGGCTTTATGACGCTTCTACGCTTTGGCCCGTATGGCCCAAAGTCTAGAAAGGATTTCATGGCAGAGTTATGGACTGCAAAATACATTGGGTGCGTTCAACGAAAAAAGTGCTCAATGAGCAATCAGCAATTATTAGTCCTTACTGTTAGATCCCTAAATCTAGAATCTATAATAATGTAATTCAATTCGTTTCGAATCCGGATCCCTATAATTCGAATCCGAATAATTTGAAAATTTCGAATCGCAAAGATTCGAATACAAATCAAGTACATTAGCGTTTGCGCGCATCAGCTATAAAAAGGGCCATTTGGGCCCGTATGTTTGAACCATGTATCCGCGGCGCTAGTTTTACAAGGCGCTAGTTGTACATGACGTTAGTTACACACGGCGCTAGTTGTGCACAGCGTTAGTTGTATATGACGCTAATTGTACACGGCGCTAATTGTACATGGCGCTACTAGAATCACTATAAGAAGGAATCTGGCCAATTGGAGCAGAATTTTCATTGGCTCCAGGCAGTTTTGAAGCAAAATGCGAAACCAATCACATTCCCGTTTTGAGTAGCATAAGAGCGCGACTATTCAACCTGAGAACGGGCATTCTCTTTGTATAATGAAGTATTGCGAGTTTACATAATGAATAAGACGGGTCACAGGTAGATTTTAATTTTAAAGGGTTAAAAATAGTTTTAAATGAGTACAAATTGATGATAGATTTTTAATATTAATTAATATTTATTGTTGTACAATTTTATAATAATAATGTTAAATATATTTCATGTTATATTTAATATTATATGTTAAATTATATGTTATATTATATTATATTATATTATGGGTGGTATTTATAGTCAGGTCTCAAGGCGATGCTCAAGACTGTCTTGGTCAAGATTGTCTTATTCAATCTAGAGCGCCTTAAGATTGGTAGATTTCATAGTTGCAATATAAGATGATCTTCGCGAAGAAATTGTTAGTCAAGGAAATCTTATATGATTTGAGATCATCTTCGCGAAGATATACTTAAGACTGTGCTTATTCTGGAATCGATTATTTCCGTAATATTTCCGTTAGTTCCACCAATGAGAACATTGCCATTTTATGTACTACGTACGATCTTGTGCATTATTAGCCATGACCATCTTTGCTATAACCATACAGTTTGACAGTATCATCGTTCAAAATATAATAAGAAATTGATAGTGAGACGTGAGAGGCATAATTTCTAAAACTCAGTTACGTAGTCATTGTGTTGCGTATTACTTTCTTTTCACCACCACAAAGTAAGTATATTTATATTAAGTATATTTATATTTATGTAAAAATGATTTATTATCCTTATGATTATTTATCCATAGATGCATTTTATATTAGAGATATATTTATAGGATGTCATGTAGCAATAATTCTACCGCAAGTCCCAGTAAGAATAAACATTATACGCCGATGGAAAAAAAAATATTTTTACAAATATTGGATCATTTTAAACATGTTATTGAATTAAAAAAGAGTGATAGTACCACAATAAAAGGAAAAGAAGTAGCGTGGAAAGAAATTTGCAGCAGATATAATCAATCTACCTTAATTTCTCAAGAGGTAGAAATTATTACAATTTTTAAGTTTTGAGCCAATATTTCTACACTTTTATAATTATATTATTTGTTTGCAGAGGAACATACAACAGCTGAAAAAACTGGACAAATATTAAGCAGACTCAAAGAGAAATCATTACAAAAGAAAGACAATCACGAATGGTAACTGGTGGAGGACCAGAAGAACCAGCAGCAAATATTGATCCCGATGTGGCTGTTATTGCACCTCATCTCATGAAAACTGCGCCTGTCTTATTCACAAGTAATATGAGTGAAGAAGAAATTAATGGTATGTATAAAAAAGTATAACTTATAAATAAGGATTGTAGACAAAATATAATTAAAGTTATTAAACTCTTTTATATTAACATTTGATAGTTCTGACGTTTGATTTGTTAAGAATAAAAGGATTAAGGATATTTGTTAAAGATATATAAGAATATTTCGATAAGATCAAATTATGGCCCTCTAAATTTCATTAATTATCAGAAACTATTTCTTAATACATAAAATACTAAATTAAGCTGTATCTTAAATTTTGAACTTTGTTTTCTTCTTGTTTAATGATACATGCAATTCTACTCTTTCATTGTTTGATTGATATACTTTCCTTATATCTCATATATTTAACATTAATATTTATTAACTTGTTATCTATATTTTAGAGAAACGTAAGTTGACCTTTTTGGTCATATCTATAAATGATAATTTCGACTCATTAAATGATGAAGATGATTGGATAAACTTACAAGAAGATACTGTGGGAACTATTCTTTCGCAAGATATTTATTATTTATATTACATATTATTTATATATTTATATTATTATTTATTATTATTATTATTGATATTACATATTAATATATATTATTTTTCTTTGACAACTGCAAGCTACAGTGGCAATACTATTTTCTATTTTTCTTACAGATTTATCTGCTCCTATTCCAAATAACATAAAACAATGTAATAAAGAACTGACAAAGAAAGTTCAAGATACCAAGGAATTAGATTCGTCAAGCAATGACAAAAGTAGCATTTTACGAATAATAAAACGAAAAAACAAAGAAGTAACAGAGTCAGCCACAGAAGAAAATATACGAATAAACCGTATAAAACAAATTATGCAACAAGAGCAACAGGTAGCAAATATTCAATCAAGCCACGAGGAAAGAATGGCTGCTATGAAGGAAGAACATCTCAGAAATTTCAATTGTTTGCAGTTAAAACATTTAAAAGAAACACACGAAGAAAAAATAAAAATCAAAAAAGCAAAACTTAAGATTCTCGAATATGAATTGCAGCAAAAAGAAAATATTGATCCACATGTATAATTATATACAGTCGTTCGAGTTACCATATCCGAGGTTTCGGTAATGCAGATGTTGAAGAAGTTCCAGCTGAATAACATGTTGGTTTCCATCAACGAATTACTGATTCATTACTAGGATTGAAAGATCAAGCGCAGTTTCTACCAACTTTCCTATTGTTCAGGATTTGTTTCGGTTCGAAGAACATATTCCTATATACATGATTGAATTGAAATAAAAACCCTATATGATTGCGAGGGATATTTAGGCTGCGTTCCAAAATTCACTGCCAGTGCTGAAATTCTATAGTATACGTGACATGAACATAGATTTTCAGTACTGGCAGTGAATTTTAGAACGCAGCCTTAGTTGTACGTACCTCGAATGTATAAACACCACGTGATAGAACTTTCAAATTCGAGGTATCTCTAAATGTCTCTCGTAATTATATAAGGTCTTTATTGAAATCAAGTTTTATCAAAATCATATGTTAGCACTGATAAAGACGTATTTTTCGATAAGTTGTTTGTGGAGAAAATTGTGCCAAGTTTATCGAAGGGAAGAATTGTTTGCTCACAGCTCGCTATGAAACTTGAAGATGGTAAAAACTATTTTGTTAATTGCACATTGTTATCTTTCTACAACGATACAACTACGTTACATACACCTTATAAAAGGATAATGTACGAACATATATAGACTGTAATATCATATTTGTTGTCCAAGCGTTTGTTTCCTTTTTACTAGAAAAGTATGGACAAATTGTGCGCATAGCGAATTTTTATTAATAAAAAAGTTTACTTTATTGTTTATTCTCCCGTAAAAATTTGTTATTAAAATTTTTATTTGTTATTATTTTATTAAAAAACGTTTATTATTTAACGTTCATTATTACAGACGTTTATTGAGTTGTTTTTCATTATTTGACGTTCATTGAATTGTAACGTATATAGTTTATGTACAAAAATTCTAAGTTTTGTTAGAACGTCTTAATGAATAATTTATAACATTATTAGCTTATAATATAAATGCATTTAATGGAGTTACGTTATTATAGGTATTTAGTTATTATAGTTAATTTTAGTTTCATTATATTTTTTTTCATGTCTCATAATGTTGGAATAAATAGTATGATGTCAGATGACAGATGTTTTCATGAATAATATTCCGTATTAAAATAAATAAATATACAATATATGCATCTCTCTTATTTGCATACATACATATATTCAAGCACACTCATTCATTTCCTTACATCAATTACATAAGAAATATGGTTGTAAGAAGTACAAAGCAACGAATAACATATTTGTAAGTACTAATCACATATATAGACACACACACACGTGTATGTGTGTGTGTGTTACCATATGCATTTTTTTTGCACTTAAGTATTATCTAAACAATCGTTCAATCAAAGCATTTCGCACCAAAAAATCATCTTTCGGATGCCAGTGAGGCATTAATGGAACTTCGTCGTTTTCATTAATATTTTCTACTTCTTGTTCCCCTTCTTCTTCTTCTTCTTCTAAAGTATCGTTAAAGATTAAAGAAAGATTGTGGAGAACAACATATGCCGTAACAATTGTTGTGGATGTTAATAATTTTGTTTGAAGACCTCGTGACAAGCAGGGAAATCTACGCTTCCAAATTCCAAATGTTCTCTCAACAATTCTTCTTGTTTTCCTATGGATCATGTTGTAACTGTACGAAAAATATATTTACTTATATTTTTATACCACTAATAAGCTACATATATTTACTGATGCCATTTTAATCATATCAATAGTATCTAGTTATGAAATTTGGTCCAAAAAACATGTAATCCGATTAAATAATAATTCATGTTTGCATATAATTATACCATAATACTTTATTTAATTCTACATAACACACATATGAAATAATATTATATACCTATAACAACTTATAAGTTGAACAATGTAGAATTTATTGATCCCCTCAGGGTTACAATTCTGTGCCTTATCTAACGCTCTCTTACCATTTATCTCTAACTTATACTAACGCTTATACTAACGCTTATAACGCTTCTAATTACTTAGACTAATTACTCAACTCAACCTGAAGCTACCCCAACCCCCTCTCCCCAGCTACTCTCCTACACACACACACACCCTCGATATTTCCTATTCTTCCCCTCCCCCTCTCGCCCACCTTTGTGACCTTCGCTTCCGCCGTCCTTCGCGTTCATTCACTTTCCCTATCTCCCTCTCTCATCCCTCACACAATATTTCTCCCCCCCATCCTCCCCTCAACCTCCCTCATCCTTTCCAACCTTCTTAACCATTCCTCCCCTTCCCCTTCCTCCCCCAACACTAACTCCACCATCTCTTGCCAGCTCCCCACATCCCCCCAATCCAAGCACTCCTCCCATACATGTTCCCACGATTCCTCCCTAATCCCACACAATCTACATTTTCTTTCTTCCTCCTCCCTCCAATACCAGTTCCCCCTCATCCCATTTCCTAACCTAAATTTCGTTAACCTTTGCCACCTATTCTCCCCTCACCCCTTCTTTAAGTACCCTGGTATCCCCTCCCCTTTTACCCTCCCATATCACTTATTATACTTTGCCTCCTTTATCCTACACCATCTCTCTAACCTATGCATTTCCCTCTCCTTCTTTATCACTTTCTCAAAACTCCCCTCACCCTTCTCCCTCTCCTCCTCCACTTCCCACAAACTTATTCCTCTCTCCTCAAAAAAATTCTTTCTTTCACCCTCCCATTTCCCTATAACCTTCCCTCTTTTCCATCTCTCTTTTATTTCCTCCGAGCACAACCTTGCTATCCCACTTCCCCTTCCCTCCTCTAACCTTTTCTCAAAACCCCAAGCCCTTATACTCGCCCTTTCCCTTATCCTCTCCCTTTGCAGCTCCTCCCTCAATAGATATCGTGGCGTCCCCCATTCCACCCCTAAAACCCACCTCATATACCTATCCTGCAACATCTCCATTCCCTCCCTCCCTTTCCATCCCCAAACCTCCACCCCATACCCCATCACTGACCACACTAACCTATCAAATAACCATATGCTCCTCCCCCAATCCCCCTTAAATCTTCTCTTCCCTATTCCCCTTACCTGTCCCATTACTGACGCTCCTCTTCTTACTCTTTCCTTCACATATTCCTCCTGTCCCCCATTCTTCTGCAGCGTATATCCCAAATATCTATATCTCTTCACCTCCTCAATTTTGTTCCCCTTCCACCTCCAACTCACACTTTTCTCCCTCCCTCCCCCCTTCCTAAACCTCATAATCTTCGATTTTTCCACATTCATTTCTAATCCCTTCCTATCCAAATATTTCACTAATCTCTCTATCAAACATTTCATCTCCCCCTCTTCCTCTGCCAAAATCACTATGTCATCCGCATACGCTAACGAAAATATCTTTCCTCCCCCACCTCCCCCCTCCCCCCTTCCCCTCCCCAACTCCTCCTCCAGATCCGCCAAATATAAGTTAAATAAGTGCGGGCTTAACGGGCACCCTTGTCTCACCCCCCTCGCTGTCCAAAAACATTCTCCTTCCACCCCACCTACTCTCACTCTATTCTTCGTCTCTCTTACCACTTCCTCACATCTTCCTACCAACCCTTCCCTTAACCCCCTCTCCCTCAAAGTCTCTATCAACTTCCCTCTATCAATCATATCAAACGCTGCCCTCAAGTCTACAAATAATGCAACCAAAACCCCCCCCTTTCCTTTCTATCCTTTTATTTATTAAATAATTGAGTAAAAAAATGTTATCTATCGTTCCCATTCCCCTTCTGAATCCCGTCTGGTTCTGCGGCACCAGTCCCTTCTTTTCAATTTCATCCCTTAATCTCCCTGCCAAAACCGCATATATCTTATACAGGGTCGGTGTCAATGTCATCCCCCTGTAATCCTCCACCTTATCCCCTACCCCTTTCTTCAACACCGGCACTATTATTCCTTCCCTCCATTCCTCAATCCAACCTTCTCCTTTTCACACCTTACTACACATGCTCCATATCCACTCCTCCATCCCCTCTCCTCCATACCTCCATACCTCCCGCGGAATCCTATCCCCTCCCGCCGCTTTCCCATCCTTTATCCCCTTTATCGCTTCTCTTATTTCCTCCCTCCTCAAATCCTCCTCCCCATCCTCCCT
>NW_022639717.1:130692-131795 GCF_010583005.1 Odontomachus brunneus
TTCCCATCCTTTATCCCCTTTATCGCTTCCCTTATTTCCTCCCTCTTCAAATCCTCCTCCCCATCCTCTCTCATAACTCCCCCCCTTCCTCTTACCACCCTATAACCCACTCCTCCCAACAGTCCCTTACAATATTCTTCCCATTCCTTTATTCCCAACCCCCCACTTCCTCCCCTCCTTCTTCTCCTCTCTTTTCTCACCACTTCCCATACTTGTCCTTCCGTTTTTATCAACTTCATCTCCTCTTCTCATCTTTCATTCTCCTCTCTCTTCTTCCTCTCCAATAACCTTTTATAACTCCCTTTCTCTTTCCTATAACTTCTCCCATCCCCCTCACCCTTTCTCCACTTCCTTAATTCTCTCCTTACCTTACTTTTCCCTTCTACACACTCCTCATCCCACCACCCTTTCCTTATTTCCCTTTCTCCCCCTTCCCCCCCTCCTTCAATATACAGGGTGAATATTATATACCGGAACACCGGAATATCTCGAAAACAAAGCGTTGTATAAAAAAATGTTAAATACAAAAGTTGTAGGGTTTAAAAAGATCTATTTTATGATATTAGCAGTTTGACCTTGAGTTGCGTCATAAAGATCAGGTCAAGGTCACAATGATGTTTTTAAATGGATACCCCCATTTTTTATTGTATATTCTTGTAGCTTATCTCGAGAGCTTTCCAAAACACTATACTTAAGTATTTTTTCGTTAAGTACTTTTCGAGTTAAGAGGCTTCAAAGTTACGCTCTTTAGCATTAGCGCGCGTGGATACCGTAGTGACGAGCACGAACGCGCGCTCGTATTAATAGTAAATAGCGTAAGGCTGATGGCCTAAAAAACGTAAACGCAAGGGGAGCTCTCGTTTACCGCGCTTGTGTTTACGTTTTCCTCTGCCTTAGCTTACGTCTACGCCACGACAATTACGTCGCGTTCTCTGCCATCAGCCTAACAAACAAGAATTCAAGAATCGCGCGCGTTTAGGCAGAGATTCACTCTGGTTTAGATACCTCGTAAATGGTTTGCCCAAGTTGGCTCTATTTTTTCTAATCTACATACGTTG
Organism: Odontomachus brunneus; assembly: GCF_010583005.1. Taxonomy (NCBI): domain Eukaryota; kingdom Metazoa; phylum Arthropoda; class Insecta; order Hymenoptera; family Formicidae; genus Odontomachus; species Odontomachus brunneus. Next base: position 131,751 of record NW_022639717.1, read on the forward strand.
AAATAAATTAAAGTTATTACTATCCTATTAATTCTTGTTTGTTTT
>NW_022639717.1:131858-132195 GCF_010583005.1 Odontomachus brunneus
AACACGCGACGACCGAGTTGCCCGATTCAACCGATCGCCGTTCCTAACTCCTGGAGACGCACGCGTTGCCCGACCCAACCGGCGTCTTCGCTTCCTGCGACCGCGCCCCGCGGGCCCCCCAGTCGTACCAGCTACCCCAATAGGTGCCACGGCTACAATCCGCCCCTGCTCATATCAACTGTAAATATTTCGGTGTAAATAGTATTCTGTTGTTGGTGTCTCCAATAAATCTAAGTTGTAAATAGCGCATTCACTCTCGCACACTCTCTCATCTCCTCTCACACGGATCCGGACTCCGGCGAGCGAAATCCGGCACGCAGAAAAACGAAACGTTACA
>NW_022639717.1:132205-132639 GCF_010583005.1 Odontomachus brunneus
GTGCCACGGCTACAATCCGCCCCTGCTCATATCAACTGTAAATATTTCGGTGTAAATAGTATTCTGTTGTTGGTGTCTCCAATAAATCTAAGTTGTAAATAGCGCATTCACTCTCGCACACTCTCTCATCTCCTCTCACACGGATCCGGACTCCGGCGAGCGAAATCCGGCTCGCAGAAAAACGAAACGTTACACACTGACGTTAAAAATCTTTTCAATTACACTTTCCGAAATGCAGATAATGGCATATCAAGATCTACAGTTCATAGAACCATTAGGCGTTTCGAGCAAACAGGAAGTGCAAAAAATCGTCCCAAACCTGGTAGGCCAATATCGGTAACAAGTCCGGAGACACAAGATTCAAGAATTGCGCGCGATTCTTGAATCACTAGATGTTTTATTATCTGTCATCGAAAACCCACATGACTCAAGTC
>NW_022639717.1:132649-132774 GCF_010583005.1 Odontomachus brunneus
TCCCCCCCTCCTTCAATATACAGGGTGAATATTATATACCGGAACACCGGAATATCTCGAAAACAAAGCGTTGTATAAAAAAATGTTAAATACAAAAGTTGTAGGGTTTAAAAAGATCTATTTTA
>NW_022639717.1:132971-133700 GCF_010583005.1 Odontomachus brunneus
CTTAAATTAACAGACACAATTGTCGATACTGGTCAGATCAGAATCCTCACTGGATGCAAGAATCACACACTCAGTATCCGGTAAAAGTAAATGTTTGGGCAGGCTTATTGAATAATTCAATCATCGGTCCTTTCTTTATTGAAGGAAATTTGACAGCAGCAATCTACGAGAATATGTTACGAGATCAGATAGTTCCAGCAATACAAGCGATTGCGGGTGACAACTTCGAACATACGTGGTTTCAGCAAGACGGTGCAGCTCCGCATTACGGGAGGAATGTTCGTAATTATCTTAATGCTGTATTTCCTGATCGTTGGATAGGTAAACGAAGAGCTATTGAATGGCCGGCCAGATCACCCGATCTCACAGCATTAGATTATTTCTTGTGGGGTTATTTAAAAGAAATAGTTTACAAAACAAAACCACAAGATCTAAATGAACTTAGAAATCGTATTCTTCAGGCAACTGCTTTAATCCCTAATGATATAATCCAAAGAGCTGTAGCATCATTTTACTACAGAATAGCTTGTTGTCAAACAGTTGATGGTGGACATTTTGAGCAACTGATATCATGAAACGTTCCTTGGGCCATCTTGCTTAATTAAAAGCAATTTGATGTTATGATGCCTTTATTGACAAGAAAAACCTATTCTCTCTTTAATTTTCCGGACACAGAACCATCTTGCCTTAATCGGCCGGATATGATTTTCCTCTTGCCTTAATCGGCCG
>NW_022639717.1:133710-137352 GCF_010583005.1 Odontomachus brunneus
TATCATAAAATAGATCTTTTTAAACCCTACAACTTTTGTATTTAACATTTTTTTATACAACGCTTTGTTTTCGAGATATTCAGGTGTTCCGGTATATAATATTCACCCTGTATTTTGCACCTTTCCTCTCATCTCCTTCCACAACTCCTCTACCTCCTCATTACCTATCCTTATTTCCCCCATCCTCTTCCTAAAAACCTCCTTCCCCTCCTCCAACCATCTCCATCCCTTTCCTTTCTTTCTCCTGCCCTCCTCCTTCCTCCCTTCCCAACCCTTGCTTCTTATCCATACCACTATTGAATGATGATCCGAGTCCACATTGTCCCCCACCTCCAACCTCTCTATCTTCCTCCTCACCTCCCCGTTCCCCAACACCAAATCTACCGTCTCCTCTCTCCCTCCCGTATACGTCCACTCACCTTCCAAATCTCCTTCCAACCCTCCATTAAAAATTTCCCACCCCACCTCCTCAATCGTCCCCAACACTATCTTCCCCTCCTTATTCACCTTTTTATCTTTTGAACTTCTCCCCCTCCCAAAACCTCCCATTCTTCCTCCCTTATCCCTCCACCCTCCTCCCCTGTCCTCGCATTAAAATCCCCTCCTATAATCGTACACACTCCCTCCTCCCTCCCCTCCATCCAATTTCTTAAAACCCTCATCTTCTCTTCAATATCCCCATTCACATAAATCCCCACTACTCTCCATCTTTCCCCTCCCACCCTAAACTCCACTTTACCTCCTTCCACCCCTCCTGCCTTCCATTCCCCCCTCTGATCCTTCTCTAACTCCTCCTGTCTCCTTCCCCTCCCCCTCCAGTCCTCCAACCACCTCCCTCCCTCTTCCCAATACCACGCTTTTCCATTAATTACTACCCTCTCCCCATCTAGTTTCACCCTATTTCCCCTCCCCTCCTCCTCCCTTGCTATACTCCTCAGTCTCTATCTCAATCTCCTCTTTTTCCACGTTAGATCCTCTTCTATCCACATCTTCTCTTCCCTTAACTTCCCTTTTTCACTTAACACTCTCTTTCTCTCCTCCCCACTGCCTAGCTTTACTACTGCCATATCTCCCCATTCCTCCTTCCCCGTTTTCAACCTCCTCACCTCCCTCACCCTCACATCCTCCACAATCCCCTTTAATATTTTCTCTACTTGCTGCATTTCTTTCCCCTTTTCCAACACAATTCCTTTCACTATGATATTTTCCCTTCTTCTTTCCTTTTCTATTTTTTCCATTTTCTTTTCCAACTCCTCTAATTTCTCTCCCCAACTTCCTGTCTCCCTCTCTCCTACCTCTTCCTTTTTTCCCTCTACCTTTATTTCTATCCTCCCCATTCTTTCTTCCAGTCTTTCCCATTCTCTTTTCCCCCTTTCCTCCCCTCTCTCCTCCCACTTTTTTTCCAGATTTGTTATCCTCTCTCCCATCCTCTCCCTTTCCATCTTTCCTTCCTCCACCTTTCCTTTAACTTCCTCTATCTCTCTTCTTATCTCTCCCAAACTCTCCTCCACCCTGCCCCACATAAACCTATTCTCCTTCATCATCTCCCTCAATACCCCTTCTAACCTCCCTTCCTCCTCCTCCTTCCTGTTTCCCATCGTAGATCTCTGCGTCTTCCTGCTCTTTAGAAACCCCTCCTCCTCTCCTTCCTCACTCCTTCCTCCGCTCAATTCTTCAAAACTCCTTTTCCTTCTCAAAAATAGTCTAGCGTTCCCACACTATTTCCTCCTTCCCTTCCAACTCTTCCTACCGCTTCTTTAATACCTTTGACTACACCTACTTCTTCCATCCTCGAAATCACCTAAACCCAACTACCTCTTTCCTGTTTTACCTACCCGTCTCTTTACCTCTTACTCCTAAGCTTCACTAGATGTCACTACCTTCTCCTTCAACTCTCTCCAGTCATCACCTCACTCCAACCTAACCTCTCTCACCCGTTCCCCTTTTCCCTATTTTTCTCCACTCCCTCACATTCTCTCCACACCCCTCTTACTTCACCACACACACCCCCTCCTACAACACACTCACACACCCTCTCACACCCACACTCTCCCTCCTTCACTCTCCAATCTCTCCAACTCACTGCCGCACACCTCACTTTGACCGATAGCATACCCGCCGGAAACGGAAGTCCAAGTTGAACAATGTATTATGATATGTACAAACATGACTAGTAAATCGAATTTCATATCTTTCTGTCCCAATTATACACGCACGCCACACACACACACACACACACACACACACACTTATATTACATATAAGTGATTTACACATATATATCATCTTATCTCTTCATCAGTGATAGGATTAGCGATAGGTGTAAGCAAAAACGACAAGGATGGATAACCAACATCTCCAACAAGTAATCCATCTAATTCGCGTTGTCTGTATCGCATATATATACGCGAATTTTGGAAAATGCGGCTATCATGCTTACTACCTGGCCATTCTGGAACTATATCTGTTAACTCTGTACGTGGCCCAACAATAGCCTATAAATAGAAATTTTAAGTAAAATTTAACAACTGGATATATTTAATATTGAACATAAAACTTTGTGTATATATACTGAAACACAAATATTGGTATTCTGTAATATATATTTATGTAATTAAAAATGTTTAAACAAAAATACATACTTAAACATTCAAGGAAAAATATCCTTTTCGGTTTCTAAAAATCTCGTCTATCGCTTGAAATCTGGTATGTACCAGTCGAATGTGAGTACAGTCAATAGCTCCATCGATGCTTGGAAGACCTATAGGTCCAGGACCTTCCCCAAGTTCTTCAAATAAGCATTTGTTTTCTGATCGTGCTTTATCTGATTTCGGTATCTTTACATATCGATTCAGATGGCGAGCAATCAAAGTTGATATACGACAAATTATCCTTGATATCGTCGATTGGGATAGTTGTATAACATCATCAACGATAAGCTGCAAAGATAATATAATTTTATTAATTACAATTTAATTATAGCTAATTGATTTTCACATTATTTAAAATATTTGGAATTGTCACCATATGGCCATAAAGAGCTAAAGCACGGTTAGTCCCATAAAAATTTTATATAGTCTATATATATATTGAAACTATATAGAATCTTTATGGCACTCAACCAATTGTGTTTTTGCTATTTATCTATGTTGACAAATGTCGAATTTATCAAAAAACCTAATTTATATTATATTTTTAAACTTTGAAATATTTTATTGAAAATTTAATTAAAACATAATATAATATTATTATTAACCTGATAACTTGCTGTTGAATAAAATTTTAAAGATATCAGTAATTGTAACACAGGAGATATTGGCAAACCTCTGTTGTTCACTTTTCGAAGTCCTTCTTCTACTAATGGTAATATTCCAAACATCACAAACTCTTTCGAAAAACGAAATCTTTTTTTGAATTCACATTCATTGAAAAATTCAAAAAGATTTTGAAAATCTCGAATATACCGTTTAGGAGCACGTATTAATACCCCTTCTTCGTTTTCTCCTTCCTCTTCGCTGGAAAAATTAATATTTCGAATTTCCAGATTTCGATTTTCTAAATCCATTTTAATTATTAAAATCTTTTCTTGTACACTTGTAACGATGCATATCGTTACGTAATAATAACAACGCAAGCCGAACA
>NW_022639717.1:137362-138821 GCF_010583005.1 Odontomachus brunneus
CTTTTACTTTTATACACTGCACTTTTTGATACTTATGCTTAAGTCCTCTTGTGACACGACTTGGTGAAGATCACCTTATTTAGAGATATATATGTCAAATAAGATGGTCCTAAATGACTATGAATACATTACTAATAAAATAATCTTAAGCTTTTACTTATGTCGAATAAGAAACTTTTATGAAACATATTAAGGCATTCTGAAATAAGATCGTCTTAGACAAGACAAGCCTTGAGATTTTGTTCAAGTCTTTACTTATTTTATGACTATGAAACTAGAAAGCGTCTTAAGACCGAACTTAAGATGATCTTAAAAATAAGATTCGACTATGAATACGGCCCTATATTATGTTATATTATATTGTATTATATGTTATGTTATATTATATGTTATATTTATTATTATGTTATATTTTATATTTAATTTTCCATAAGTATAAATCATACAGTATCATACTATACACATTTATATGTTTACAATTACGACATAACCTGTATCATCGATTTGTATTGTCTAACAACTGTAGGCAGCATGAATCAACTTTAATGGACAACCAATTAGAATCGTGCTATACTTATAGCTCATCGACGCTATTTTGCTTCAAAACTAGACATTGTCCAGACTCTTTCTTATAGGGACTCTAGGCGCTACTTGTACACAGCGCTAATTTGTGTGCACTCTTTCTACACGCTGTAATATTATGTTACGTCTAGAAATTGCTTTTATCGTTTCCTAACTATTGCGACGTTACTCGCGAAGGTAATTCGCGAGCGACGGCAGACAGTCGCCTGTCAGCCGCGTCGGCAATTTGCCGTCGGCTCCGATTCACGCCGCTAAAATGCAAACGATAGTTGGACGCCAAATACGGAAAGGCCGCACCACCTCGAAAAATGCGAGATGCGATAAGCTTCACAAAATTCGCGTGTCCCGGAAACGTCGGGACCGGTAGCTCCCAGGGATTTTAAGTCGGAGGCGGGATGGGTCAGGAGAAAGCGAAAATGACTCCATACGTGGTCGATAATAACGAGTTTATTAAACGAGACTCTCGCACGTCCCGGTAAGAAAAGCGGCGGTATTCACAAAAGTGGTCGTTACTCGCGACACGACAATATATTCGCGACAACATAAACCCGACGACGGTCTCCTCGGGTGAGCCCCCGTACGCGCGGCCGCTCCGCAGACGAGACCCCGATATTCGAGACGAACGATAACGTGAACACAACCAACAAATTACGAGCTTCGACAGAAATTATGAGCAGATGGGAAGTCTTACATTGAGTCGGCGGCTCCCTGGCGGTGGTAGCGGCGGTGGCGGTCCTCCTCGTCCCCTCGATCCTCTTTCTCTCTCCCACTCCCCCCTCCTCTTTCTCTCTCTCTTTCTCTCTCTCTGGCACTCTCTCTCCTCCACGCTCTCTCTCTCCTCCACGCTCTCTCTCTCTCTCTCTCTCTCTCTCTCTCT
>NW_022639717.1:141883-145562 GCF_010583005.1 Odontomachus brunneus
CCCTCTCTCTCTCTCTCTCTCTCTCTCTCTCTCTCTCTCTCTCGGCACACTCTCGATATCGATAATGCGAAATTGTCTTAACGTCTCGACACGGCGGCGGTCGCGATAAGGCTGCCTGGCTGTCGGCTCCTGGAGGATTACGTATTCTCGCGAGTTCTCCTTCGTCGCTTCCCTTCTTGCCCTGTGATGCTCGGCAGTTGGGAATCGGCAATTTTCGGTACGATTGTCTCGAGACATTTCCTGTCTCGAGACTCTGTTGCTGTCGTGGGTCTGTTAGCTGCCTCTCTCGGCGTTCCTGTTTTTTTCTGCTGGGCTTCTCATGACGTCTGCGTCCGCTAAAAGTAAACACAGCTGACAGACTCTTGTCTAATTGCGATACTGTATTCTCGCTACTGAATATTCTAAGCGGTATAATCTTCGAGATTGCTAAGCGAGCGGTAATTCGGAATAGTTTAATACAAAATATTGAGAGAGCGATTTACCTAAATATGCGCAATGCGTCGTGGGACGCTTTGTTCTCGTCCCTCGATGTCCTCCGCTCCTCTCGTCCTGGTGGCCGGCAAGGGACGCCGAGGAGCACAAAGTTAGGGACGCGTTGACCTTCACATCTACTCCGCTCACAAAAATCGTTTCTGATATTCGTCCTATAGACTTTCACAAACAAAACAAGACGGAACGCGTTAACCGAGAATATTCGCGAAAAGCCGTTCGCGACGTGATACGCGAAAACATTCTGTTACGTCACGAGATTTCGAGACGTCATCCAGAAAGAAGGAAGGCAGGTATTAGAAATCCGAACCCTTTTTCGTAATCCTTTTTCCCCGGTTATCCTCTTAACCTTCTCCTTTTTCCTTTTTTCTTCTCTCTTTTTCTCTTTCTTCCTCTTTTATTATTACTCGATACTTCTTTATTACTCGTACTTTCCCACTTTCCCAGTAATCCTAAAAAAACTTCTGACATCCATCATTCAATGTTATTTTACGTTTCTTGTAATCGTATCTAAGAACTAGCGACTTCTCCAACGATTGGGCCCAAGGCAGCGGCCCCAAATATTATAATCTTATCATTTCAGAAACGGATGGAGAAGAGAAGAGCCGACTGAGGTAATAAATAATATTTTTCTTTTTTTTTTTAATATTCTGCTCGGTGCTATCGGCCGGCTAGGTACCAATTACCTAGCCTACGCCGATCCTAAATAAATACTGTAAACCTATAAACCTTGTAAAGCACCGATCAGATAATCTCTCTAAATTATGCATTTTTTCCGAGACTCTCCATGAATCACTCCTCTTTCTCATCCTTTTCCCCACGAACCTCATTATTTATCAACTTCCTAAACCCTACTTCGTGCCTTTTTTCTCGAAACTTCCATTGGGCACCAAATTTCCCAAGCTCTCCTTATCGATTCCTCAGTAAAACTACTGGTCCTTCGATTTCCAAAATCACCCTACTAATCGACCATGCGAAGGGCTTAAAAGGAACCTCTCTGGCTCTAACTTCCACTTCCCACTTCCTTCTTCTCGCTGGCCGTCGTTGAGAACTCCAGGGCAACTTTTCCGCTGAGAAACCCTAAGGCATCATCTGCCGAAACGCTTTTCTTCACTAGCAACACCGTGGAGAACACGCTGAGGTTCCGGCTTGCTGATCATTAACACGATAACTCCTAACCCTGTCTTTATCACTTTCCCACGAAGGCGTTACTAGTCCTACACCTTCGTTCATTCCACTTCCCTATTTCTCGACTTACTTGCTCATCGACGACGTTACTAGACCCACGTTTTCGATCTCTAAACTCCTCATTTTCCAAACCTCTTATACGAATCTTGCGAGTGTAAAATAGTCAGACCAGATTCGACCACACCAGGGCAACACTCTTCTCCAGCCGCAGCCAGCGCTTCGAAATCTTCTGCATCACAGAGGGAACCTGGCGACTAAAGTGAGTAGACAAATAATATTATTACCCCGCGCTTATCGCCGTGCGTCGTTAATATCGTGCACTTTCTTATTAATAAATTCCCCTCTATTTTTGTACTCCAAATCACCTCCTGATTTTTTTTTTTTCATCGATTCCTGATCTTGCCATGGAAGTAAAATAGAGTCGCGTACCCCGAGATCCCGCTCACAATCGTATTCGGCCTTTCAGCCTGCTAATAGTTTCAACGTAGCCGCTCACGTTGAAACGCGTCCTCGTGAAACTAACTAAACCCGCGACTAAAATAATAAAATTCACGATATCGGGTTAGCACTAAAAAGATAAATCGCAGGACATAACAATTCACACCAAGTCGGCGCGGCTTTCTTGAGACGGGCACCTCCAAGGCTGCCACGTCACATTATATATGGCATTATTATCCGTGAGCATTGTGATGAACTGAATCAAGATTTATTTAATACTGAAGGTAAGTTAAGAACAATTGAGAACAGTTCCCAAATTTTTATTATATTTTATATATGAGTGATAATTCGATAATCAATGCCAATACTGAAAATGTGTAGTTTATGTAGCTTGAAATGCAAATATGTGATTTAATATTAATAATAAATATATTATAATTCTTGATTTAGCAGCCTTCTTGATTTAGCATTCTTGATTTAGCAGCCTTATAATAAAACTTGATTTATGTTTAAAAAATTGTATATATTGAGACGGAATCTTGACATGTATTATTAATATAGCTTAGATATGAACGGATTATGTTAGATTAGATTAACTTTAAATATAAATTGTTTATGTGAATTAATATCCTTTACGCTTTAATTTCATATGCATTCTTATTACAATTTGTTTTAGACAATTTTTAGTTATGGAAGACGATTCAGATTTAAATCTCGATAGCCCGGATAGCAATTCAGATATGTTGAATTTGAGTACGCATCGAGACAGTACTAGAGCCTGTAAAAAACGAAAATGCTAAATAATGTTTAGAGAAATTGATAAAACTAATACGTGATAAGATTTCTTTTTAGTAACTAAAATAACCTAAATCGCAATTTTGTGATTGGACAGAAAAATCAAGATACTAAAGAAAAGGATAGTAAAAGTAGCAATAATGATGATATTCAAGAAACAGTTAGTGCAACTAATATAGCAAAGATCAATGCACCTCATGCATTGATTTGGTATTTTTTTACTAAAATAGATGTAACGGCCTTGCGTTACGTGCGGGATAGTCTTAGCCGGTGTGGTCCGGGTTTCGTGTGTGAAATGAAAACCAGTGGTATAGGTGATAATAATGTGAAACTATATTCTACTTTCGAAGCTATTTACAATTATTTACAGGCGACGTTACGCCGTTGGCGCGTGGTCGCGTTTTTGCTCTCGTCGGGAGCCGTTGTTGTCGTCTCGCGATCAGCTGCGAGCGTCGAGGCGCGCGAGCGTCAGGCGGGACGCGGTCGGAATTGTTTCCGGATACACTATTGTTCGTCGTTCGGAGTTCGTTGCCTCATCGGCTTTAATCTGTTTATCTATCCTGGTCTTTCCTTTCTGGTTTAAAGGCGCTCGTTGTCGCCGTTATCTTATGCCTGGTATGCGTTCGCGATCGTAGATGTTAGCGGCGTAGCGTGAGGAGGAAAAAGGATGCCGACGTTGCGTATCCACTTCGGTCGACGGAGCGAGGTATAGATAGGAAGCCGACGTCGCGTATCCACTTTGGTCGGTAGAGCGGTATCGAGGAAAGGA
>NW_022639717.1:145703-154481 GCF_010583005.1 Odontomachus brunneus
AGGAAACCGACGTCGCGAATCCACTTCGGTCGGTAGAGCGGTATCGGAGAAAGGATGCCGACGTCGCGTATCCACCTCGATCGACAGAGCGGTGTATGGATAGGAAACCGACGTCGCGAATCCACTTCGGTCGGTAGAGCGGTATCGGAGAAAGGATGTCGACGTCGCGTATCCACCTCGGTCGACAGAGCGGTGTATGGATAGGAAACCGACGTCGCGTATCCACTTCGGTCGACGGAATGTCTAGGATCTCTAGGAATTGCGAGTTCTGGTCGGTCGTGCGCCTGAGAGGAGCTTTCCGATCAATCTCTCCCGATATCAATTTTCTGTCGGCTTTTATACTAAATTATAACAAACAGTTCGACTGTTTGTTGACCTTGCGGTTATTCCGCGCGCGGTTGTTCGGCGTTTTCTTTGTTAGTGTTACCGCTATTGTTTCGGCCGTCGTGACGATTTCCGGATCGTCACATAGAAGAAGGCCAGCACAAAGCTACTTGTAATATTTGCAAGATTTTCAGAAGTATTCCAACTGGTATAACAACGACTCTTCAAAATCATTTGAAGAGACTATTATTAACTGTGATTGTTACTGCGTACAATAAATATTTAAGATTACTTCACTTTCCAGCTTAAGGAAAGTAAAACTATAATAAAGAATAAATTAAAGTGAAGTCCAATAGGCAGATATGAAAAAAAGTTTAGATCGCACAATGGCTTACGATTCTTTGAGCAAAACAGCACAAGAAATAATTACAGCTATAGCTATATTTATTTGTAACGGTTTGCATGTATATAATATTGTCGAGGAACCAGCTTTCAAGGATTTAATATTTCTCCTGGAGCCAAAATATGTTGTCCCCTGCCGCACAACATTTTCGAGGTCAGTGATACCAAAAATATATGAAGAATTAAAAGACCGAATGTTTAAAATAATAGATTTTGCAAAAGACACTCTTCGTGTAATATGCATTTATGGACTTCTAGATCTGGCGATTCATATATAATCTTCACGTTACAATTTATCGACGAAGATTTTTTCATGCAGTACATGACAATAGATTTCATGACAACCGTTTTCTGGAAAACATGATTCTGCGGCTATTTGTAAAAAGGTGAGAGATATAATTTTTTAATTAGGTCTATGTGATAAAAGGATAAAGAAGTATATAATTTCTGATAATGGAACTAATATGGTGAAAGCACTCAGTAAAAGTAATGATGCAACCTGTATGCAACTTAAATAATGATTTAAATGATGATTTTGACATGGCTGAAGCTATTATGAAAAAATCCTGGGAACATTTTCTTTGTTATAATCATACTCTACAATTAACAATCAGTGATACAAGGAAAAAAATAAATGCCAATAGTATCATAGAAAAAATATCCAGTACAATGGGTCGCTATAATAGGAGTAAATCTGCAAGAGAATCACTTAAACACTTCCAACATAAGCATGAAATTCCGAAGCACGATTTGATCCAGATGATTTGTACGCGCTGGGATAGTGAATTCTTAATGCTGGAAAGATTTGTGGAACAAAAACTTGGGAACAAAAATTATCAGGGAACACATTAAAGCAGGCATTAATAATCTTACAGATCAAGAATGGAAGCTAATAGAGGGATATGTCGAAGTTTTACGACCTATTGCCACTGCTGAAATGGGTAACCGGATGAAACCAACTCTATCTATGGTATTACCTGTCCTGTTTGAAATTAAATCATCATTGGAAAATATTATTAAGAAAGAATCAAGAGGGACAGGTATAATGTTCGCAAGGAAACTTTTAGCCAACATAAAGCGAAGATTTCCTGATTCAGAATATTTGGATTTATCATTATACAGGGTATTTTAAAAATATGGGAACCCCTGAATATCTTTTTATAGTGAAGTTTTTCGATAAAACTTTCAACACAAAAGTTATAGGATTTCAAAAGCTGAATCTGATGGTGACTTTAAAATTGATCTTAAGTTTGACCTTGAAGGCCATTACAAGGTCAACTTTATTTTTTCAAATAGAATATGCATATTTTCATGACGGATTCGGAATTTACGCCAAAAACTGAGAAGCTTTTGTTTGAAACATTTTTTCAGAAAATGCTCCCTTTGATCTTAAAATAACCTTCAAATTTCACGGTTTTTCTTAAAAATTTGGGAACAAAACCATCAGCGGTCGCACAATAGAAGATGCTTTGAGTTCGAAATGACCGCCGATGATCATCCTGACCCAAGGGTCAGGGTTCCCATTAAAAAAATATTAATTAATTAAAAATAACAATTTAAAAAATCCAATTAAAAATATGGGAACCTCTGAATATCTTTTTATAGTGAGGTTTTTCGATAAAATTTTCAAAACAAAAGTTGTAGGATTTCAGGAGCTGAATCTGATAATGACCTTAAAATTGATCTTGAAGGTCATTTCGAGGTCAACTTAATTTTTTTAATGAAAACTCTGACACTTGGGTCAGAATGACCATCGGGGGCCATTTCGAAGTCAAAGTATCCGCTATTCCGCGACCGCTAATGGCATTGTACCCATATTTTTAAAAAACCGTGAAGTTTGAAGGTCATTTTAAGGTCAAAGGGAGCATTTTCTGAAAAAATGTTTCCAACAAAAGCTTCTCAGTTTTTGGCGTAAATTCCGAATTCGTCATGAAAATATGCATGTTCCGTTTGAAAAAATAAAGTTGACGTTGAAATAGCCTTCAAGATCAAACTTAAGGTCAATTTTAAGGTCACCATCAGATTCAGCTTTTGAAATCCTACAAGTATTGTTTTGAAAGTTTTATCGAAAAACCTCACTATATTAAAAAAGATATTCAGTACAAAAAGATATTCAGGGGTTCCCATATTTTTAAGACACTCTGTATAAAACAGCAATGTTACTTGACCCAAGATTTAAAAATGCTCTTCTTAGCAAGAAAAACAGCATTCTTTTACTTGAAGAAAAGGCTATAGAAAACCTAAGAGAAAATATATCCACCTCTAAATACCAGGCTCCAATTCAGATTCAATCTTCACAATCAGAAGTTTCCTCTACACAAAATAAATGGGGTCATCTGAGAAGGAAGACTGATATCAGAAATGTGAACATTCCAAATGAAGAAGCAAATATCACAATATAAATAAAACTTTTTTTCCGATATTTATATTAAATTCTTTACTGATATTTATAATTTTTGTAAATATCATCTCAAACTAATTTAGTTATCATTATATGCAAGTAGTATATACAGGGTGTTTTTTTTAACTTGAGACTGCTAAATATCTAAAAAAATAAGCATTGTACGACAAAAATGTCCCAAATAAACCCTCAATAGTTTCGAGGGCGCAATTCAATCCCATAAAAATTATCCACCTCCCACCCCCTGGGGATGGGGCGGGGGGTAACTTTAAAATCTTAAATGGGAACCCCTACTTTTTATTACAGATTCGAATTCTACATCCAAAAACACGTAACTTTTGTCTGAATTTTTTTTTCTATTTCTGATAGATGGCGCTGCATTTGGCGAAAATTGGGTAACCTTCGTTTTCTTTAAAGAGAATCTCCTATAATGACGCTACGTCGAAGAAAAATAACTTTTGTCGGAAACATGTTTTTTCGAATTATCGTAAATATCTTCGATAATTTTTGATCCGTTTTAACTAAAAAATGAAAATAAAAGTTACAATTTCCAATGGCCTTGACCTTTACAAATGTTATACAAATGATGATGTTAAAAATTCAAGAGGTTTTAGTCGTCATTTTGACGTGGACATTTCCAAATGGTCCACTCATGATCTTTCAAAATTTAGTGTTAAACGGATAAAAAATTATCGTAGATATTTACGATAATTCGAAAAAACATGTTTCCAACAAAAGTTACTTTTCTTCGACGTAGCGTCATTATAGGGGATTCCTTTTGAAGAAAACGAAAGTTACCCAATTTTCGCCGAATGCAACGCCATCTATCAGAAATAAAAGAAAAAAGTTCAGACAAAAGTTACGTGTTTTTGGATATAGAATCCGAATCTGTAATAAAAAGTAGGGGTTCTCATTTAAGATTTCAAAGTTACCCCCGCCCCATCCCCAGGGGGAGCGGGAGGTGGATAATTTTTATGGGATTGAGTTGCGCCCTCGAAGCTATTGAGGGTTTATTTGGGACATTTTTGTCGTACAATGCTTATTTTTTCGAGATATTTAGCAGTCTCAAGTTAAAAAAAACACCCTGTATACGGCTTCCGTGAGACAGTGGCCTATTTTTCGGTGGTGGGGGTAAAACCTGGCGCCAGTGTGTCGAGGGGTGGAGGAAGGGTCCCAGGGGGATAGGTTGGGGTGAGTCGAGAGTGGGAGAGGGTTTCGAAATGAAATGGTGAGGGAATTTTGCAGGTTCAGTGAAGGGGGTAATATGTGGAATAAAAAATTGTTATTATTAGAAATGGGGCGGACGGTATGTCGCCTTCACTGTAAATCGGGTGGGATTATTCAGGTGGATTTATGTATTTTATTTCTTTTTATCGCATCGTTTCTTATGGAATATAAACTTCGTCTACTGCGGCATGACTGTTGTCTGGAAGTTCCGAGTTTCGACTGATGAATGAGTCGAGAAGGAGAAGGTGACGATGGAGGAGCTAGGGGTAGGGGGTAGTCGTCGGTTGCTTCTGTATAAGGATGAGGATAATTTATGCTATTGGTTCGTTTAGTAGTCAGCTATGGATATTCACGGGGATGGGTTTTTACTTGGCAGGTCTCTCCGCCTCGTCGCCTACATCGAGAAGTTGAGAATGCTAAGTGTGACCTGGAAAATTTAGGCGAAAAGCCTACTGAACGTTAGACGAAGGTGAGGAGTTAGCGGGAGAGGGTAGTCGCCAGATGTCTCCACGTAAGGAGTAAGGAGAATCTATTGGTTCGTTAGTGGTCAGCTATGGTTATTTACGGGGATTAGTTCTTTCAGCCCTCCCGCATCGTTGCTTACGTCGAGAAGAGTTGAGGGGGGAGACGTTACCGGAAAATTATGACGAAAAGATGCTTATCGAATATTAGAAGAGCGAGATAGATTGAGAAGGGGAGAGCAGGTCTGGACAGCTATGGGTATGCGGTGTTTGGTCTCAGTTTTGGGGGACGAAGAAAGAAATATTTTTTAAAAGAAAAATTCTATCGTTTATTTATACATACAATCATGAATACATTTCTACTTATTTCGTATACATTTGAAAGTGCAGTATTGAATGTAATGTTGAGAAGTATAGAGTATGGAGCACTTAAGCTTACAATTAGAGAATATTTTATTGAATAATTTTACAATCATTTGGTCGTTTCGCTCGTGATCGGTATAAAAAAGGCTAATAAATTGATTAAGATTATAACCGCGGCACATATAATAAAGAAACACGCAAGAATAGTGTCCGCAAGTTTGCGCTGAATTCCCTGTAGCTGGGTAGTGTTCCATCGTTGGATGATGGAATTTCTTCTAAGTCGAAGAAGAAATCTTGAGTCGATCGGGGGCAGCTGTCGAAGTATGCACACGTTCCATGTTTATCGACGTAGAAGGCGACCCAATGTTGTCCCGGACGGTCATGATTGTCGGTATGAGCGACTATCGCCGTCGACTTCGTCCACATCTTCAGTACTCGATCGGCTGGGTAGACCCTTGAGTGTCTAACATCTAGTTGTTGAATCACTTGTAGAATTTCGAGCAGTAGGTATACTATAGGGATTCTAACTCAGGTCCTCTGTGGGGGGTGAGGGGCGGGGAATATGACGTCAGCGCGGGGGAGGTTTCACCGCAAAGGAGTTATCAGCGGTCGGTAATTGGGGGGCATACCGATGTTACCGACGGTCGGTAATTTTTACCGATATTATATACCATTTAATTATATAATTTTTACCGACATATTTTATCAACATATAATTACACAATACCGATAATACGGACGATCGGTAATTTATTACCGATATTATATACCAACATTTAATTACTTAATCTTTACCAACATATATTTACATAATGTTTACCAGCATATTTACATAATACCAACGATCGGTAATTTATTACTGATATTATATACCAACATTTAATTACTTAATCTTTACCAACATATATTTACATAATGTTTACCAGCATATTTACATAATACCAACGATCGGTAATTTATTACCGATATTATATAATATTTTCTATCTGCTTTCGATAGATCATTTTATCGATCTGCGGCGGTTTTTTCGCGGTGGTTTTTTGCTGCAATTTCCGCGGCGGTTTTGCGCCGTCCGCGCCGCTCGCGTATTACGCAGCGTGATTTTTTTTAGTCACAGCTTTAAACTCTAATATTTTGCAAACGTATACATTCGACAATTAGATGCGCAAGAAAAAGAATGTAACACATGATATTCTTATTACTAATGAGCACGTACACTGTGTCTCCGCGACAAGATTTTGCAAGCGTTTGCGTGTTATACATCACTCGCTGGGCTCCACAAAAAAACCGAATAACATTTTAAGACTATTTGTGGTGTACCGAGAAAATATGGGAAAAGAAGTGATATAAATAAACAGCAGATCTTGGGATTACAATTTATATATTTTGAAAGTGTTACATGTACAAATTATTTGTTCAATACTTCATATATAATATCATTCATTGCGCACGCGAATAGCTCGCAATCAATTAGTGAACCACCGTCAAAGTCCCCGCTATTGCGTATCGCCGATATAGCATTATCCGTTTGGGTAATATTCTTCTCTCGAAGAATTTTTACAAAATTTCTACATTTTGTATTAACAATGTGTGTATTTTCATATAACCATGAATACATTTGGTCAATGCAATACTCGAGAGTAAACAAATGTTCCAATGTAGCTGGTTGTAAGTACGTGCAGTTACCGGATAATGTGAGTTTTAAAAGTTTCTTGCCTTACATTGTGCACCATTCCACCGCCAAATCGCGAATCCATAGCGGAGAGGATGACACCTCGGTTGCTTGCAAAAGTTGTCAAATATCTTCACGTTTTGCCATCAATCCTCCCCAAGTTGCCGAGTGTAAGACCAATTGATTGCCACGATTGTCACCGAGGACTAATTGCACTGTGGATATCAGTCCTACGCTGATCCCAATCTCCAAGTACTTAAAAGACGTTGACGTCAAGGCGTATCTTCACCCCAAAATACGGGCTGTACAACGCGGTTTCGATACACTGTAGAAACATAAATAATTTAACGCGGTTGCAATACACAATTAAAGATAAATGATTCACAGGAAGATAATTATTGAGACTTACGTTTTTTTCTCGTACGGTGAAGCATCATCTTGCACGGGTACGTAATAGTTCATACGTTTTCCTTCAGCACTGTGCATTCTTTTCAAAATAATAATTATCCACTAAATGTCTTTGTTGCAAAACGACTGATGCAACGAGCGACCAAGAACTGCTTTAAATACGTTTCAAAATTCCCCCCACCAACCGAAAGCAGTGCATAATAATAATAATAATAACAATAATAATAATAATAATAATGAGACTCACCTAATTTTCATCTATATCTACTGTACAAATACATTTGATTAAATCATTCAACAAATCTCTGATATGGTGCCGTAGATAACCGATCGAATACTCATATATCGATTGTTTCGCGCCATACTGCATCATCGAAAAAGTTGATTTCGGATATTTATATCAAAAGTGCAGTCCAAAAGTATTCATGTAAGATCTCTCTCTTATGCGTCACAATGCAGCATTTTTGTGCTGACACATCGATTTGCAATCGACAATTAGATGCATAAAAAGTGTAAAACATGATATTATTATTATTATTACAAATAAACACGTGCGACAGTAAGATTCGCAGAAAATGTGAAACAAGATACTATTACGAAGGTCATAGAAGTATACATATTTTGCACATTTGCAATCCCTGTTAAACGAGAAACATTTTTGTTAGAGAGAGATAGAAATATACTGATGATATATAAGTTCAGAGTCGTACTATGCCAATATGCACAGCAACATTTGTAAATCTAGTGTGCACTTTGTAAAAGAAATGGAAGATTTTGCGCAAATCGAGCGAGAATTGTGGGAGCAATCGGCTCGACTGAGTTCGCGAGAAGAATACGACGCGTGAGTGCAAAAGTGTGACGAGTGCCTCGAGTTGTTGGAAGAACATAGTCGGGTTAAACAACCGCGATTATCGATCGGTATTAGACAGTCGTTGGTTGCTCGAATCGCGCAACTCAAGGGTTTAAAAAATACGTTGCGCACACGTTTCGTTTACGCGGGTGACGGACACAGCACGAGAGACGCAGGACTCGTTTGGCGCGAGGTCGATAACCGCATACTAACCGGAATTGTCATCAACGCGAACCACATCGAACTTCGCCAATTTCTCAAGAATGCAAAGAATATGGTGCTCGAGCGCATACGGGATGCAATGGAGAGACACGTAAAGTGAACACTGCGTTTAACGGTGAGTTCGTTGCGAGTGAAAAACGTGCAGTAAAGAACATGTGACGATGCACACCTGCATTGTCACTACTCCGGCCCGACCGACCATCAGTCGGGCCGTGCACCGGCGCGTTGCGCCAACCTAAACGCCGCAAGGCCTAATCAAAACAACACGTAAACAAAGCGAGCGAAGAACGAACGATAACACGATAACATTGTCACAAAAGAAGCGAGCAAGAGCGAGCGCCGCGGGCACGCGACAAGCACGTGCACAGCGAGCGGAGACAAAGCGGCGACGAGTATATAATCCGCGACGCCAAATTAATCGAGACCAGACCGATCCGGACCGTCAACC
>NW_022639717.1:154491-156970 GCF_010583005.1 Odontomachus brunneus
GAGAGACACGTAAAGTGAACACTGCGTTTAACGGTGAGTTCGTTGCGAGTGAAAAACGTGCAGTAAAGAACATGTGACGATGCACACCTGCATTGTCACTACTCCGGCCCGACCGACCATCAGTCGGGCCGTGCACCGGCGCGTTGCGCCAACCTAAACGCCGCAAGGCCTAATCAAAACAACACGTAAACAAAGCGAGCGAAGAACGAACGATAACACGATAACATTGTCACAAAAGAAGCGAGCAAGAGCGAGCGCCGCGGGCACGCGACAAGCACGTGCACAGCGAGCGGAGACAAAGCGGCGACGAGTATATAATCCGCGACGCCAAATTAATCGAGATCAGACCGATCCGGACCGTCAACCGAACTCGATGCTGCACAGCGGAGAGCAAGGCCTACGACCGACTCGTATCTGCTTCCTCAACCTACCGAATATCACATCCTCGCAAACAAGGATCGAAGCCAGTACGTTAGCTGCGCTCTTTCGATCTTTATCGACTCTTGTTTGCATTCCGTCAACGCCTCGAACAAGGACCGAAGCTAGTACGTTAGCTGCGCTCTGTCAAGCTTTCTCGACCCTTGTTCTCAGCCTTTCGACGGGCGAGATCGGGGGTGAATACGCCGATATATCGACTACTCACTCCCCATCTCGTCTCGTGCCACGCCGACGTGAAAGCGAGCGCGTCTCCGCCAAGAGAGCGAAGACAGCGTACCGTGCGGAGATACGAATTCGATACCGCCGACACCACGCGGTCCCCGCGACCGACGGCGCGAGCCGCACACGAATCGCGACATGCGACCGCCTGCCTAATCTCCGAGGTGAGCCTAGCCTTCGCGCTATACGCTCCGCCTACCGTCTTAGCTGCCGCGGCATACCGAAACCGCGACCCGGTAACTGGCGCCGTCGCCCAGCATAACTGTACACTAACACGCGACTACTCTGTACCAAGGCTTAATAAATCTTTTTGGTATTTTTGTTTATTCCAATCCGCGTCATCTTATTTCATGAACCCGGACTCCGGCGAGCGAATAATTCCGTGGCATCAACACCAACCGACACGCGGAGTTCGGTTGTTACAAACATCACTACGAAAAATTGTGAACTCTTCTCCACATCCAACTTAGAGGAGTGGTACGAGCGACGCATCATCGAGCTCACTTTAGCATCGATGGAAGAATTCCAAGAACGCGATAGCGGGTGGGCATTATCGCGAATACTCAATCTTACAATCAATGTGAACAAATACAATCCGTTGCACGCGGGATGTTACTTTAAGTTACCGGGTGAGATACAGCTAAAGCGAATGGTGATTAATGTGAAATATCCGGACAATGCGTGTTTCGCGTGGGCAATAGTTGCGGCTCTGTATCCAGCCGAAAGATACGCAGATCGTGCATCATTGTATCCCCATTATACGAACGTACTCAATCTTCAAGATATTGAGTTCCCCATGAAAATTAATCAAATTACAAGATTTGAACGATTAAACAATATATCCATCAATGTATACGGCATCATGAGAGAAAAGAACGAAGCCATTGTTCCAATACATCTTAGCGACTGAAAGAAGGAAAAGCATGTCAACTTGCTGCACATTTCGAATCCTCGAGACCACAACACAGGACACTTCGGCTGGATCAAGGACTTATCACGGCTCGTGAGCTCGCAATTGAACAAGTATAAACGCAGATAATACATTTGCGATCGGTAAGTACATTTCACGAATTTAATGTATCAGAAGTATGCAATAAGACGATAAAAATTGCAATGTTTGTAGGTGTCTGCACTACTTCCATTCCAACGAGAAGCTGGAGAGCCACGCGGTAGGCTGTCAAAAAATTAACGACTGTGCCATCATTCTACCCAGCAAAGACAATAAATGGTTGAGTTTTAGCAATCACAGCAGGAAGGAGTGAGTTCCCTTTGTGATATACGCCGACTTAGAGTGCACACTGGAGAAGACGGTGTTATGTAGGACAAAACATGTTAAAACGCTAAAAGACGTTTCAGCCGAAATGCATGTATTGCATAAACGAACATTGCGAAATACGGCAAATAAATCAAAAGTGCACGCGCTGCAGAAACATCACGTTACACTTTTGAATTGTTAGGTAATTAGGTCGGTAACCTAATTCCCTAATTTCATGAATGATATATAAAGAGTTGGACCACCTACGCGAAGAGAGAGTAGAGAGAGATACTGACGAGTATAGAGGCGTACGTTACATGTCTCAAGTAAGAGACAGCTGACTCGGGAGTAATAAGAGTGTTTTGCATTATAATAACATTAACCTACTCGGTAAAGGATTAGTTAAAACGTATCTATGTGAAGTGTAATAGAACGTGATCGGAAACTGTAAGAAGACAAGTTCAATAATATATTTTTATTATAAAAACTCCTCAAGGTTATAAGACTCCCTTATTATCCTAACCGTTTGCACGTTCGCACCGGAATCCCAATTACCGGTTGTGCTTA
>NW_022639717.1:156980-162431 GCF_010583005.1 Odontomachus brunneus
AATAGCACACCGCATAAAAGTAATATTATCATCCAATGTCCCCATGGAAATATTGTCGAAAGAACAGTGGTTGACATTCTGCAACGCAACACAATGTCACATGTGTGAGAAACCATTCACAGCAGAGAATACCCGTGTATGCGATCATTGTCACTTTACCGGTCGCTACCGAAGTCCAGCGCATTCAAATTGCAACTTAAATTACAAAAATTCATATTACATTCCAATCGTTTTCCACAATTTATCCGGCTACGATTCACATTTTATCATCAAGGAAATATCAAATGCATTTGAAGGTTTAATCAATGTGTTACCGATAACAAAAGAAAAATACATTTCGTTTACAAAAAACGTTCAAAATACGGCAGATAAATACAAAAATATTGTAAAATTGCGTTTCATCGTTTCGTGCAAATTTCTCAGCAGTAGTCTCGATAAATTGGCATCCTTTCTCACTAAAGACAAGTTGAAAATTATACGGTCGGAATTTCCAAAATTATCCGTCGAAGAATTTAATTTATTGACGCGAAAGGGCGTCTTTCCGTACGAATACGTGGATTGCGTGAATAAACTGCAGGACACATGTTTACCGCCGCGAGAATCGTTTTATAGTTCGTTAACGGGTGATACAGTATCCGAAAGCGATTACGCGCACGCCGCGGAGATCTGGAAGCGGTTCGCCACTCGAACCTTGGGCGAATATAGCGACTTGTATTTAAAGATTGATGTCTTGTTTTTGGCAGATATTTTTGAAAATTTTCGTGACAGCTACATCACAAGTTATGGACTCGATCCCGCACATTATTATACTTTGCCAGGATTTACGTGGGATGCAATGTTGAAACATACAGGCATAAATTTCGAACTGCTCACCAATATTGATATGAACATGTTCATCGAACGCGGTATACGCGGTGGCCTGAGTCAATATTCGGATAGATACGCACTCGCCAATAACAAGTACATGCAGTCTTACGATCCGTCGAAACCATCGTTGTACTTAATGTACTTTGACATAAACAATTTGTATGGATGGGCAATGTGTCAACCATTGCCTTACGCCGAGTTTCGATCGACAACGTGTCAAACTTTGATGTATTCTCAATCGCTAACGATTCGCCCACAGGATACATTCTCGAGGTCGACTTGGAGTATCCGCAAAATTTGCATGATGTGCACACACTGACCTACCGTTTTGTCCTATGCGCCACCCGGCAAACGTCAGAAGAAATTTCTTGCGACGCTATACGATAAGCAGCGTTATATTATCCAGTACCGCAACCTGCAGCAGTACACGCGCCACGGTCTTTGTATTACAAAGATTCACCGCGTGCTCCAATTCGCTCAATCTCCATGGCTCCGCAGTTATATCGAATTAAACACGCAATTTAGAACGCGTGCAACTAATGATTTTGAGAAAAATTTGTACAAATTGATGAATAATGCGATATTCGGCAAAACGATGGAAAATGTTCGAAATCATGTCGATGTAAACCTAGTAACACATTGGGACCGTAGATACGGTGCAGAGGCAATGATCGCAGAACCAAATTTTCACAGTAGAAGTGTATTTTCGGAAAACTTAATCGCCATTGAATTGCGCAAACTCGAAGTGAAATTCAACAAACCAATCTACGTAGGTATACGTACATACTCGACATATCAAAGGTTTGCTTGTATAAATTTCATCACAAGTACATGAATCCTCTGTATCGCGACAAATGTAAAATAAGGTACACTGACACAGACAGTCTCATTTACAACATCGAATGCGATGATGTGTACGAGCACATGAAACGTGATATTACAAGGTTTGATACGAGCGATTACCCCGCCGACAACGCGTACGATATACCGCTTGTAAATAAGAAGGTGCCTGGTTTAATGAAAGATGAAAACAACGGAGCGATCATGACGGAATTTATCAGACTTAGAGCAAAGATGTACGCTTTGCGAGTGGATGGCAAGAAAGACACGAAAAAGGCCAAAGGTGTCAAGAGTAATGTCGTCGCACGAACGATATCTTTCGATGATTACGCACAGTGTTTACGAGAGGAGATCGAAACAACTCGTCGTCAATCGTGCATACGATCAAAATTGCATGAAGTGTACACAGTGTCTGAGACAAAAATTGCTCTAAGTCCGTACGATGACAAACGGTATATTGTACCCGATTCAACTAAAACGTTACCATGGGGACATTATAAAATTCCATTAATAATAGAAAATAAATTGTATATTTTATGTGTAAATAGAATATAAATCGTATATTGTATATTTTATGTGTAAATAGAATATATTTTATGTATTACATATAATAAGATATAACAAACATCATAATGAACAGTTATTTTTACAACACATTATCCTTGTGTATCCACGAATTGCATGATTTATCGAATCCCAACTATTTTACATAAACCTTATCGCCTTTTCTGCACAACACTTTCTCCACCAAGTACACGTTTGGATTGGCAACACGATGCAGTTCGTACTCGTAGAAACCTCCGACTACAGGCTGTCCGCGAAAATCTTCGAGCAGAGAAGTCACAGGATTGGACGCCTACACCTTGACGATCTTAAACACCTCAGTAGTCCAATTGGGCGTGTAACCTTTAGCAAAAACAGTCTTGAACTTGCTCACGCGCACCGGATCGTCCACTTTGAATTTCGCTGGAGCTGCAATCTTTACGTTGCTGTAAACCGTAACGAGGAGTTTTTTAACGATCGTAGGGGTCACATCGGCAGGACGCATACCGATGGTCCGGTGCTTGCGTCCATTGTACTGCAACACGAGACGTGGTAGCGAGTCGATCCATCTGTAAGTTCTTTGTAACGTAAACATTTTCCACATGTTATTCTTCAGCGTACGATTGAATCGTTCCACGACGGAAGCCTTCATAACCGAGTACGTCGAATAATGATTGATGTTGTGTTTCTTCGCGAGTCTCTGAACATTGGTATTGTAAAATTCCTTCCCCTGGTCGGTTTGCAAGTTTGTTGGACATCTTCCGCAGTCTCGAATTATCTTGTCGAAAGCCTCGGCTACCTCTTTTCCGTTCTTAGTCTTTAGCGGCATGGCCCAAGCATGCTTGCTCAGCACATCGATAACGGTGAGTATGTAGTGGTAGCCACCGTTGAGTCGCGAATACGGACGCATCTCCACTATATCAGCCTGCCACAGATCATCGTATCCGCGCACAATGACGCGTCTACGAGGAAAATGTCTTCTCGCAGGAGCATGTAACTCCTCCACCAACCGTTGCTTTTTGGGGCTGTGTTGTTTCCCGTCTCCACCAGTTTTCCGTATGTTTGATCGCTAAGGCCGTCTCATCACGAATGACAAAACTGCGAGCGCATCGTTTTAAATTCCATCTATTCAACGCGTTCTTGCGCTGCAAACACTTTCTCCCATATAGCACGTGTTTCAGCATGAAGTCTGATCAGGTTTTTCTCAAATTCCTCCTGTTTCTTCTCAAATTCTTGCTGTTTCTCTCTCAATGTAGCGAGACTTCTTTCCACGTATAGTCTATTGACCGCATCACTGTAAGTTTCCGGTTGCGCTACGCGTCGTATCTTGCGCGAACTCGCATCGAAATCGGAGTTGACCATGCACAGAGTGTTATCGCGTATATAATTTCTGAGTACTCCCCTCCACGTGTAATAGTCCATCATCGATGGTCCTCTCTTTTGGAGCAAAACACCAAATTTATTGATAGACATTTCGATGCGAACAACGCGTATCATCGATGTGCGATTTATTTTAAACAAGGTCCGCCTCGCGAAGTTCCTCGATAATGGATAGAATTTCATTGTCGTGAGCGTTATTGCCAGCTTGTCGGGAGGCTTCCAGCAATCGCAGACGATTCACTAGCTCGTTGGGATCGTCCTAGTGAACATAGTCGATCGCATTAATGATCGTTCAATATCATGGTATGCGGCGGTGTGACTAAACCTCTGCCCGCCATGTTGATCGATGTACCAATCATTAGGGGTGCGATTATGTTTTTGTATTTGTATCCCCTGTTACTCAATACGCATTGTAGCGCGTTGTGATTGCATCTGTGAGCATTCGTCGCCAGTAATAAACTTTTGTATTTTTGTTTATCGGCCTCCGTGTAGACGGCATAGTCAGGAATTCTCTTGAAAATCAGCTGGTATAAACCAGATGTTCCTGCGTACTTTACTCCACCAATGATTATATTATCGTCAATATCTACGTCAAAACTTTTATCGCCGAGCTTCGTTCCATCACTGCTGAAATACACACCGTACACGTAGTCTATGGTGGTATGTTTGTCGCTGCTTAAAACTGCTCCCATGTATTTTTGCCCCAGTGGACCAAAATGGGCGTGCAGTTTCCTGCCCCTCGGACGTTTGCAGCTCACGTCTAATCGATGTTACGAGTGAATCGCCAGTAATCTCGAAAACATCTTCATTATTGGTGGTCAGAGTAACACGTGGTGGAGGCATTTCGCGCAATTGTGTATGATGCAAGTTGTCTGTGGAGATTACCGTAGAAGAATCCGTTGTGACGTTTGATTTTCTCCGCTTCTGGTAGATCGGTGTAGAGGCGATAAGTAAGCGTTTGGCTCTGCGCTTTGGTTTCTTCTCTTCGATCGATAATACATCATTTCCCAGGATGGTCGATGCGTCAGGTTTCAAATGAGTGGTATGTTCCACAATCTGTCTCAGAGGCTCGATAACAGGTCGAACGGATTTATTACGGATTGATTCGTTATTTTTTGCAATTTCCTTCGCCATCTTCTCGCCATTTTTAATCTCTGAGTCGCTAATCTCTGTGTAATCAAACGTCGCCATTACGATGTGTTAGACGTTTTTTCATTGACGCACAAACGACAAATAGTCATGTTACGGTATTGCAAAATCGTTAAATCCCCGCCGGTATCGTCCAATGGTCATAGAACTGTCCTTGTCTATCACTACGAAACCATATTTTTGCTGCCAACATTCGCGACACAGCGCACAAAAATCTTATGTCATATCGTATGTCAAAATCGTATGTCATATCAGTGTTCACGTGATCTTTGTACACGTGTTTCAGATTGGTACCATCCTGCTTAAAGAGAATCAGCAGATTCGCATTATCCCGTATAAGATGCTTAGGTATCTTTGCGTACGTCTGACAGAGATAGAAACAGTCGACGTTCGAGTGACGACCCATAGCAAAGTATTTTCTTATCGTATCTTGTTTGTCACACGTCACGTCGTCCAAAACAAAAATGGAATTTGGCAGCGCTTCGCTCGGCGAAATCGATGTTATTGGAAAATGTAAAAAAGCCAATTTCGTCTATGGACGCAAACAAATTCTCCAAGTAGCGATATTTCGGCTGTTGCAGTGATTTCGAGTACACGTACAGATTCTCGAAACGCAGACCGTGTGGGCTCTCCAGCAGGCTCACCAACACATTCGTCTTACCACAATTCGAG
>NW_022639717.1:162441-166471 GCF_010583005.1 Odontomachus brunneus
GTCTGACAGAGATAGAAACAGTCGACGTTCGAGTGACGACCCATAGCAAAGTATTTTCTTATCGTATCTTGTTTGTCACACGTCACGTCGTCCAAAACAAAAATGGAATTTGGCAGCGCTTCGCTCGGCGAAATCGATGTTATTGGAAAATGTAAAAAAGCCAATTTCGTCTATGGACGCAAACAAATTCTCCAAGTAGCGATATTTCGGCTGTTGCAGTGATTTCGAGTACACGTACAGGTTCTCGAAACGCAGGCCGTGTGGGCTCTCCAGCAGGCTCACCAACACATTCGTCTTGCCACAATTCGAGGGGCCACACACGATACCGCGTATGGTAATCGGTAGCAAGTGGCCGTGCTTACGTATGACATTTTCGGACGCTACTCGCATTCTATCATCGAAATATGTCACGCGTATCAGTGTCGGTTGTCGTATGAACCGCATGTCGCTTCAAAATGCTTCATTGGCGCGCGGCAACTATTTATAGGGGGGCGCTGAATCGAATCCGTTCAGTCTCCAAAATGTTTCTTCTACTGTCGGATACCTATGATATTCGAGACCTAACCTCCGAACAGTTGAAATATATACCGAAGTTTGTTCTATTGCGTGAGTTTTCAAAGCACATTGACGTTTTGTGGGACAGAATCCCGGAGCATATAAGGGCCGACCCGGAGGTTCGACAGTATCGTCGATGCCTGGAACATCGTATAATCGTCCGTGGCAGCAAACGCACATCGACGGTCCGTTGATTAGAGACTGTGACGACTGTCGTCGTCGAAAACAGTAAAAGTCGGCAACGATCTGTTAAATCGTGCTATTAACGCGCTTCCTATCGAACTGCATATCCCCGGCTACCAGCTTTGCGGATCCCGAGTACACGCTTGCGGACACGATTGGCCAGAGGTGATCGAGGTATCAATCCGCTGGATGCGGCGTGTCGCGAGCACAATATCGCGTTTCTCGAAGCAACGATCTCGTTGAACGTCACGTGGCAGATAACGTACTCGCTGACAAAGCGCGAGAACGTATAGTCGCGAGAGATTCTACTCTCGGTGAGAGAACTGCCGCTACAGCCGTTTGGACAGCTATGAAGGCTAAGACAAAAATCGGAATGGGTATGAAAAAGAAGCGAAGCACGTCGAAGAAGAAAGTATTACGAAATCGAATATTTCCGATAGCAAAACGAGGTGGAATCCTGCCTATTCTTCCGCTGCTGGAAGCGCTTGGATCGCTAGTTGGTGGAGCAGCGGGGGTCGCATAGGCGGTAAACGATACCAAGGCTGCGCAGCATGAGCTGCAAGAAATGCAACGTCATAATCGCAGCATGAAGGTCGTGGAATTTATCTCGCACCATACAAACGAGGAAAAGATGTCATGAGAGGAAAAAAAACGTCGAAAAAATACTAAAAATGCCTTCGGGCGTCACCACCAATGTACAATTGGAATAATTGGCGAAACGTATGCATATTCCGTTCTTCAAGGGCGTTTTCATGCGCAACGTACTGTCTACATCGCTGCGCGTAAACGAGAGCGGAATCGTAAATTTGGATGACGTCAAAAGGCCCGGTACTCACTGGGTAGCGTACGCGAAAAGAGGCGATCGCGTGATATATTTCAATAGTTTTCGTAATCTTCGACCACCCAGCGAATTGGTGCGATATCTCGAGAATAATACGATTGAGTACAATCGTACGTCTTATCAACATTTCGATCAGAGCATTTGCGGATAACTGTGCCTACATTTCCTGCAGACAGTTAACAGCCGATTTAAGGTCTAACGTTCTGCGATCGGTGTCCAGTAATCCTTTTGGACTCTGACCAAGATGTCGCTGACATTTACACTCACTAGCAAGAGTAGCACTCTCGCGGGAAGCTACTTTCCAGCCATAGATCTGAGTGATGGCGATTACGAACTCGGTTTGACAGCCTTTGAAACCTATACCACGATACCGAATGTAAATGTGTCAAATAATAAATTTTACTTTGATGAGGACTACAAGGAAATTATCATTCCTGAAGGATCGTACGAATTGTATGCCATATACCGGTACCTGAAACGTGCGATGTTGGAAACCATCAAACCGATCACTACCAATGATGATGATGATGATCTCATAGTTATTCGCGCCAATGAGAATACAATGAAGTGTGAGATCAAGTGTGTTCACCGGATCAACTTTAACAAACCAAATACCATTGCATCGCTACTGGGATTTTCTTCAGATCACATTCTACAGCCGCGACAATGGCACAAATCGAACATGATTATCAACATTACGAATGTGAATATTATTCGCATAGAATGTAATGTGACCACTGGTGAGTACAGCAACAACAGATGTGCACAACATACACGAGTTTTCGCTTAATGTATCAGGATATAAAATATCGGAAACGCCAGCACAGATCATTTATCTTCCGATCTTTGCACAGAGCATATCGGATTTGACGATAAATGTTGTGGATCAACACGGTCGATTGCTTGATTTTCGCGGAGAAAAGATAATTGTTAGGCTGCACGTGCGGCGGTGGCGACAATAGAACACCTGAGATGCTCGTATTGAACGAAGCTAGTCAGGCTAAATACGTGAGCGACATTTTTCCCGCCAAGAGGACGATTATAAACGACAACATCAAGAAAAATAAGAAACTTAGCGCAGCCAACATTGCATTTTTAAGATCTTTGGGATTCATCGTGCGAAAAAATACGTGAAGATGGTCGACATTTTGAACATTAGGGGGTGAGCCGATCTTTGACGATCGCATCGTCAAGATCGAGACTCACACATACAATTCATACGCCAATACATCTTTTGGACACAGTGACGAGATACAAATACCGATACAACAGCAGGATTTGTACACGTTACCATGTGAGAGTTATCTCTACATCGAGGGCAAGTTTATACAAACGAGGATAGAAGGTGATAACCAGACAGTTGAGATGTTGACAAATAATTGCGCCGCCTTTCTGTTCGATGAAATCCGGTACGAACTCAATGGTGTGGAGGTTGATCACTGCAAAAACGTT
Source organism: Odontomachus brunneus (assembly GCF_010583005.1). NCBI lineage: Eukaryota > Metazoa > Arthropoda > Insecta > Hymenoptera > Formicidae > Odontomachus > Odontomachus brunneus. The sequence continues at coordinate 165,473 of NW_022639717.1, forward strand.
GGAGTAACAAGCACGCTCAAACACTATGTATCGCTGACTCGTGACAAAAATATATTGTTGAAGAACACTGGTTGGGATCTCTCGAGGAACATGTTTGCGGGATACTTTAATTATTGTGTCCCTTTCAACACATTGCTAGGCTTTTGTGAGAACTACAAACGAATCGTAATCAACGATCGTCACGAATTGATCTTGATACGTTCACGCAACGACTACAATTGCGTGGTGAAACATGCAAATTCTGACCCAAAGATTGATTTGTTCAAAATACAATGGCGAATGCCTCACGTTATGCTGAAAAATGTAAACAGACTGTCTATGCTGCGAGCTCTGGAAAGCGGCCGATATTTGAGCATGAGTTTTCGCTCGTGGAATTTGTACGAATTTCCACTCCTACAGAGCACGACCAAGCATTCGTGAGCTGTCAAGACGGCGACTTAGCTGGAGAAGCCGCGTTACGTCATCTTTGCTCTGCAGACGGGTCGAAAAAATTCTCTCACTAGTAATGTTTCCATATTCGACCACTGTAAGCTGACTAACGTGAAACTCTATCTCAACTCAGAATTTTATCCATACGACGATAAGAATTTATATTTCGATAAACAGAGATACGCCGTTCTGTACGATATGTATGCACGTATCCGCAAATCATATTACGGATGTGACAACGGCAATATGTTGTTATATTCCATACAATTACTCATTGTCCGTGTATGGTCATTGATTGCTCGCGACAAAACGAATTCATCAAGAGCGCCACTGTCGATATGAGAATTGAATTCGACTGCAAGGAGAATATACCGATGGATACCACAGCTTACTGCCTCATTCTGCACGACCGCATTGTGGAATACAGTCCTCTGACCAACATTGTGCGCAAAATAACATAAAAAATGAACATGCCTACATTTGTGGACCTGCAAGGATTTACGGTTGGAATGAGATTTCACGTAAAAGAGATAGCAATACTTGGAAATGGAACTGTTCTCTCCCATTATG
>NW_022639717.1:166481-179683 GCF_010583005.1 Odontomachus brunneus
TGCAAAATCACATAAAGATGAACGTGCCTACATTTGTGGACCTGCAAGGATTCACGGTTGGAATGAGATTTCACGTAAAAAAGATAGCGATACTTGGAAATGGAACTGTTCTGTCCTATTATGTCTTTGCGAGTCCTATGCCGTGGCATCTTCTCACGAGAGCTGACAAATCGAAAGCAGCATGGTTATGACGGCTAATCATCATGGTCCGCAATGGAATGATGGAATCGTCCCATACAACACAGCAAAATGTTTGATCACAGACACTGTGATCAGCGAAACCAGCGAAAAATCTAAACTCGTCTACGTCAAGGGATACGAGAAGCGAGAGTGGTTGACAAATCTCCTCGATGATTATGCGAGGGGCAAGGTGATCGTTGAGACTCTGAATGCGGATTACGAGGATATGGTGTCATTGGACAAACTGAATGCACCCAACATTTTACGATGTAATAATCATACAAAACATTGTGCGTTACAAAATGTACTAAAAATATTTAATTGGTGGTGATGTCAGCGCCAGAAAGAATTGTTTAACTTTGATATATATAATAAATTTTTATTATAATGTGTAGTTACATTTATTGATGATACTCTTTAGTAATAATAATAATAATAATAATAATAATTTTATTCATTTAATAATAATTTAAGAATAAAATAATAATATATAATAATATATAATATATAGTAATAATAATAATAATATATAATAATAATAAATATATCAATATAAATTAAGGATTACTTCAATTTCGCCGTAATTGATTTTAATTATTTCTATTTCCTCATCCTTCTCCTCCTCCTCCTCCTTCTCCCTTTCCTCGGTATCCACATCATCATCATCTTCCTCTCCACTGCTAACATCAATTAATTCGATGGTATTTTCTTCTGAAATCAAATTTAAAAATTAATTGTTTTATATACACAGAAAAAATTAAAAATTTTATGTGAAATTATTTCAATAAATATTGTGTGCTTACTATTATCGGTCGGCTGTTTTCATGCTCCTCCTCCCTCTCATCAGCCTCCATCTTCTCCTCCACCTCCTCTTTTTCCTCCCATTCCTCGGTAGTTAAAATTGGATTAATTATTATTTTAAAAAATATAAAAATCAGAATTATACAATCTATTAAAAACTTACGTGGGGGGCTTTGTTGTAATAAAATCTCTTCCTTCTCATATATGGATCTACGAAATTCCGTATTGTACAACATTTTTTGTATCTTTCTCTTTCTGTTCGACTTGGACTTGGACTATTTGTCGGTGACTCCTGGGTAACTTTTATATGGTCCATCTCTATCTCTTTCTAACATACATGTTTCGTTAGGAGAGGGTTACTCTAACAAATGTGCAAAATCAGCACAGCCTAACGTGCTCCTTAATAGTAACATCATATGTCGCACATGTAGTCAACCGCATCCATACATTGATGTATCATCACAAGAAATATTACATTGTGATGCTTAAGATTGCACTGAGAATTTCTCAATTTATCGTTCAATCAGTCAATTCATGTGCGGACATGTAGATCAGATCTGACTCACTATATAGACACCGTTGACATCGCCGTATTTCATCGGTGTAAAGCATAGATTCATTACATTCATCGTCCCAACTGATTTCATCTATTTTTGGCCACTGTAAACTGTCTCGATAGCACATACAAAGTTCGCGTTTATGGTGTCGCTCTATCATCAAAATTTGGCATATCAGCATTCCACATATCATCATATAAATGTATGTCATGAAACAACACTATACGTGTAAACTTGCCACTACCTGCCGGAATTTTTATATAGAAATTTTGAAGGTTAAAGTTATTCAGCATTCTGATGTCTGGATGCATTATAAGCTCATTCAATTTAGTGTTTTATTCCCATTTTTTACCGATTTTACCGTTTCATTACCGTTTTATTCCCGTTTCATTACCGTCTCTTTACCATTCTTTACTGTTTCATTACCGTTCTGTATTATCGTTTTTTACCGTTCTTTACTGTTTTTCTTTTTTACCGTCCTTTACCGTTCTTCACCATTCTATTACCGTTTTTTACCGTTTTTTTACCGTTTTTTACCGTTTCATTACCGTTCTTTACCGTTTTTTACCGTTTTTACCGTTTTTTACATAAAATATTGTTCATAATAAATAACAAGCAAACGCTTGCAAACTTTATATAACATATTGTTCATAATACATAACACGCAAACGCTTGCAAAATCTTGTCGCGCGGACACAGTGTACGTGCTCATTAGTAATAAAAATATCATATGTCACATTTTTTTCTTGCGCATCTAATTGTCGAATGCATACGTTTGCAAAATATTAGAGTTTGCAGCTGTGACTAAAAAAAATATCACGCTGCGAAATACGCGAGCGGCGCGGGCGGCGCGGGCTGCGCGGATGGCGCGGACGGCGCGGATGGCGCGGACGGCGCGGATGGTGCAAAACCGCCGCGGAAACCGCCGCAAAATACGCCGCAAAAACCGCCGCGAAAAAACTGCAGCAGATCGATAAAATGATCTATTGAAAGCAGATAGGAAAAATTATATAATATCGGTAATTACCGATTATCGGTATTATGTAAATATGCTGGTAAAAATTATGTTGGTAAAAAATTAAGCAATTAAATGTTGATATATAATATCAGTAATAAATTACCGATCGTTGGTATTATGTAAATATGCTGGTAAAAATTATGTTGGTAAAAAATTAAGCAATTAAATGTTGATATATAATATCAGTAATAAATTACCGATCGTTGGTATTATGTAAATATGCTGGTAAAAATTATGTTGGTAAAAAATTAAGCAATTAAATGTTGATATATAATATCAGTAATAAATTACCGATCGTCGGTATTATCGGTATTGTGTAATTATATGTTGGTAAAATATGTCGGTAAAAATTATGTAATTAAATGTTATATAATATCGGTAAAAAATTACCTACCATCGGTAACATAGGTGCCCCCCCCCAATTACCTACCGCTGATAACCCCTCCGCGGTGACGTTATACTCCCCCACCGCGGTGATGCAATCTTCCCTCCCCGCGCTGACGTCATACCCCCCGCCCGCGGTACCCCCCCTCTCCCTCCCTCAGAGGACCTGAGTTAGAACTCCTATAGTATACCTACTTCGAGCGAATTCATTTTGACAGAATAGAGGCGTATGTATTTACCTTGAGTATGATCACCGTTATTTCGCCGCTCGTTTTATCTTCCCATGTTTGCGTTCCTTCGACGGTTCTCTTTGCGGCTTCCTCCGACGAAGGGATTGTTGTTTGGGGCAAGCAGAAATTATAGCAAAAGTCCACGCTATGGGCGGACGACTCCTCGCTCACTTCACTGATGCTGCTGAGCCTATCCCCCTTCTCCTCCTCCTCCTCCTCTTTCTTCTTCTTCTTTTTCTTTACTACCTCCTCCCACTTCTTCTGCTCTCCGTTTTTATCTCCGCATTGCTCTCGCGCGTTTAACCACTCTTTTAATTTACTGGTGTTGTTTAACGCACCATGAAAATCAGAAAATCCCCACACTGTTACATGATAGCAGTGATATATGCACCTTATATTGCGCTCGCTTGATGGCAAACATTTGAAGGAGGGAGAGATTTCCTCGAGATTAGATACGTCTCTCCCTAGTAAATTACGCAAATAATCCGTTTTCTCTCTGCCCCTGGTGTAAATACGTCGGACGTTTCTGGATATTTCGCGCAAGTGCTGGAACAAATATTCCGGATCGATATCTCCGTCGGACCACTCGATCCCGTGATAATTTTTTGTGAGCCAGTAATTTTGTTGTCTCGTCTTCTCGTTCAATGCGCCAAACGGATATTGCGGTCGTAAAATCCAGTGTCCCGTGTATACCGCGTGAACTGCGACAACGGCGACTTCTTTAGACGTAAAGTTATCGTCGTTATCCCGAAAAGCCTGCACGTTGATGACCAATTCCATATTCACCTATTTCCAACGTTTGCAGGGATCTTTCATTTCGCACAAGTTGCCGCGTTAAGCTCTCGAGGAGAAATGTCTAATCCTGCTCAGGGTAGAGCTATTTTTTCAAAAGAGTCGCAGACGTCCGACAAGAAGATAGTGAGGGAAGCGGTGGGGGGGGGGGTTTGTTTCCTAGTCCGCGTAATCTACAATGACTTGACGAGAGGAGTCGATTTCTAATAGATTGTCAAATTCCGCGTAGACGATACAATTAATCGTCGCGGTGAGGGCTCTGTCAAATCGTACTTCCAGCCGTAAAGCGCCGTGTCTTACGAGATTCCAATGTCCCGCGCAATTGGCGGACAGATCGAGGGTAAGATCAAAAGCGAAAAGAGTAAACCCGTTTAAGTATTCTTCTCTAGTTATTCCATTACCCTCGTTCAAAAAGTAGATACCGGTCCCCGAAAATAGCGTATGATAAGCCTCGACATAGAACTGTACCGTGGGGAAAAAATCGGGCTGTAATGGTCGACTAGGAATTTGTTTACCGTCTATATAGAGAAGAAATTTATGCCGAAATTGTCGAAATTAAACGGACTTAATTTTCTATCCCCGTTAAATGCTTTATTATCGACAAAGCCGACTATTATTCGCTTTGGTAATTGTCCAAGTATAACGTTACCCAGCGATTCGCCCACAACTCCGCAGTGAATCGTGAAAGATTTAACTTCGACTTTTGTGAGAGGGTACTTGGCGGTTTGCTTAGCATTCTCGCGTGGGCGAGCAATATTCCGGGATTTACTTTAACCCTTCTTACGAGTAAACTAGCTTCTAGAATATGTATTTTCGACGCGCCATTAGCCTACATGAAACAAAAGGAATCTTTCGAACGAACAAACCGCAGCTGCACTTCCACTCCGTTCAGTAAGAATTTATCTTGATTGAACACGTCGCAATGAAGATGTTCTATGAGATCTATCGTTTGTTACGAACGTGGTACGCCACTCTAGCCCGGCATTTTCTCGCCCCGCTTTCGCCCCCGGTAAAGCGTCCATATGCTGCGTGGTATCTTCATACCACAGGGCCGAAGTTAGATGCGATCTTTTTGCCGGGATAGCGTAATTTAATAGCGCCTCGATGTATGCGCGATAGGCGTAGGCGTTGTTCGGGGGTGACTCCAGTTTTTGATTGAAATATACGTCGATTTGATTGAACAACGAATGTAGAAAATGGTTTACGGGGCCTACTTTGACGTCATCTCTTTGAACTCCTGCCAGCGGGTTCTTTTCTATTCGCACACGAAGCGACAGCATAGTGTGAGTGAGGTCTATGTATTCTTCTCCATGTCTGGGTACGACGAATTCTATGGGGGCGTCGTCCGCGAAAGAGGACACGGGCTTGTAATAAATCCATTGCGAACTCTCGATGCTGGTTTGGGTGGAAGGTAATGAGAAGAGATCCAGCTTACTCTTCAAGCACTCGCGGGATCGTGTGTGAAGAAAAGACATGCTTAGTTTTCATCTTGTCGAGAGCGTTTGTTTCGACGATTAAGAGAAAATGTCGGATACGGTACGTTTCTTGTTAACACTACGATGTTTTGCGATTTCGTCACCGGGTCTTCTTGCTATACGACTCTTTTTCGTCTTCTTCTTCGATGATTTCTTCGCCCCGGTATTTCTCCGTCTCATCTTAGTTTTCGATGATTTCGAAGAACTCTTTTTGCCGCCACGACTACGTTTACGCGAGCCGCATTTAGCGACGTAACCGCCGAGTCTCTCAAAAGCAAAATGGAGCTTTTTAATCTTCGTCGCCGAGTTACTATATATCCGGATCCTTTCATCAGTTTACTGATTTCTTCTCTGGCTCGCCTCTTAAGATTCTCTCCTGATTCCTTAAGTCGGGTTTTGACCGCAATTTTTAACGGGGTGTTATTCCTCACGTCCTCGATTATATTAATACCATTGCGTAAAACTTCTTTTCCGACAACGTATAAAGCGCCGGTCAAATAAAAAAGCGCCCGTCTAAATAGCTCCCCGAGAAAACTCCCGATACCGTGTTCGCGCTGATACGGCGAGCCTACGAAAATACGGAGAATTGCGCCACCGCGACCGCCCCTGGTCTGTGCTTCGTAATATTCCTGGTAATGACTCATATCGTGTTATAATATCAAAGTAAATTCTTTTTAATCGCAGCGCCTAAAATGCAAAGTCGCCGTCAGCGTCCCAAATTCGAATGGTATGCTCTCACCCGTTTGATCTCTTATATCTATTTCTAACGTTCGAAAACAAATCAAGCGTAGAGGGATGTAATTCGCTTGTAAAAAAAATTTTTTTCGTGGCGTTATAACCAAAACTGTGCCTGTCGAGCGAGTACTCGACCGGGACCACTCGAAGAAAAGGGGAAGAGACATCCCCCGTTACGTAAGGCTCGCAGATGTCACAATAAACGAAGAGTTTATCGGGGATACCTCGCGCGATGCTACCCGGCACGTCGGACGCGACTTCCCGCGTTGTCGACGAAATCGTGTAATATAATTCCTCGCTAACTTCGCGAGCGCTCGGTGCGGATTTCGAATTGGGATAGCGAGATACAGAATCGATATCCGCCACGTCTGGATATATTAGTTCTTCGCGTTTCTTGTGCGTATTGAACCCTAGCATACGGCCGAGCTTGTCGGAGAATTTTACACAATGGGACAAAGTGCATTGTTTTTTATCGCACTTGAGACTCATGAAGACTCTGCCACCGCGTCGGGAATCCACCCGCCAAACGATGTGCGCTCCGATCTCCGCACAGGCGCTGTTTAAGGCGGACATCAAATCCGGTAGATCGCGATAAACGCCAGTTTCGATCTCGACAGTTTTCTCCGCTTCATGCTCCTCGATATTGACGAAGACGAGTCGCCCCTCCTCTCCGGGTTGTATGTGCAAAAAACTGTAGGGAAACTGAATTTCGATGAGCGCGACTTCACCGCGCAAATCCACTCGTTAAGGTAATTCCGTGATAAACGACGTGGTCGTATTTTCCGAAAAGTATCGCATGCTACTGTTGCTAGGTAGAATCATGAGAAATTGCTCCCGCATTATGCCCGAGCGATTTCAGATTCGAAGCGGATATCCACGAATTAAATTTAGAGGGGTATCTTCGCCAGCTAACTAGCAATTCCTTACTGACCCCGCGACCCCTGCTTTTTATCACCTTGTCGACAATAAACTCCTCTTCTCGCAAATTTTTGCTCACCCTCGCTAGTTCCTGCTCGTAGAATATTCCGTCTATAACTTCACCCGATAGATCGCTTAATTCGTATGGCATGCTCTCGCCATGCGAGAACGCGATAAATATGAAATATTTCCTCGCTCCAATTCGCCTCGTATCCTTTCTCGAAGGTGCCTTTCGTCCTACTGACTCGCACCAGATCACCCGCAGCGTATTTAGCCTTTCATTTACGAACTTCCCCTTTGTGCTCGTATCGTCGTTTCGTATTTTCGCGTGCGATGCGAGCGTTTTTCAGCGTAACACTCGCCGGCTGCATCAAAGTGGCAAAATGACGGATGTGATTGTAGGCGCGCGCGATATCCTGCAAAATATCGATGTTACGATGCGTATTCTGATGAATAAAATAACGCCACATTCGTTCCTTGAGCGTTCTATTGAAGCGCTCGATTACGGTGGCTTTGACATCTGGATTTCGAGTCACGCGAAAGCGTATGCCCTTTTCTTTCAAAAAGTTTTGAAAGGGACGCGGGAGGAATTCTTTTCCTTTGTCGGCTGTAGATACGCAGGTAACCGTCCCTCGCTCCTCGAGAGAACGCACCGGAGTGCTGCCGTCACGCTAACGCCTGTTTTGTCACGTATCGGTTCCACCCAGACGTACTTGCTGAGCACATCGATAATCGTGAGCAAGTAGCAGTAGTCATCGTTGTAGTTCTTGAGATTGCGAAGCTCGATCAAATCGGTCTCCCACACGTCGTCGATATTCGTCACGTTGTAATGTAAGCGGGGAAATTTGCGTCGTATCGGTCTTTGTAGCGTGTACGCGTCTTGTGACTCAAGCCAACTAATAATTTCGTTTCGATTGAAACCCGGTTCGGCGGCGCACGAAAGATTTTCCACGGCTGAGTACCCCGCATAGTGGGATTATAGTATAATTTTTCCAGCCCCGTCATTCCAAAAGGTTCCAATCCAAGAATCGCCTCTTCCTTGCGAATTTAGAATCTCTGCCACTCACGCGCGTTTTATTCTTCTTGTTGCTGGATATAAATACCTCGTTGTCCCGTTCCTCTTCGAACAATGTCTCAGGAACTGCGTTTACCCGCTGCTACCCTTGTCCCAGGAAAAGTTATGTTTTTACGCGACGACGACGATGGACCTTCGAAGATATACTGTCCAAAGGTTCCCTGAGATTCCAATTTAACAATCGCCTCTTCCTCGCGAGTTTGGAATCGCGGCCACTCACGCGGGTTTTGTTCTTGTTACCATCGCCAGATATAAACGCCGAATATCCCTCATCGTCGCGCTCATCTTCGAGCGATGTTTCGCTCGTCGAACGCGCATTTATCCATTCGCGCTTTCGCTCTTGGAATAGGAGTGCTACTACGTGCCGCTAAATCATCGGGAATAGAAATGCTATCGTGCAAAGGCGATTCTTCGGTGAAAATCTGACGAATGCTCTTCTCCCGTAATTCGCGATTTCCCACGAATTCGGGAGGAGTAGCTATATCGCGCAATAGTCGAGCGAATTGGCATCTCCCCGTCGCTTTTAAGGTTTTCCGTTCGTGTACCGCATCGTTCACAAGTTCGGTGATGTTCGTTCTCTTTAAAGCGTTTCCATCTATACTCACGACCCCTTGTCTGTCCCAGATTATTCTAACAGACATCACCACATCGCATAAATGTCGCAGCAACTTGCGCGCTTTAGCACGATAACTTTTCGGGATTTTATCTAGTATTCATCTGATGCTTTTCTGCTCGCTGCGACGTCCTCGACGGGGGGCTTCGCCGACGGGGCGACTCAATGCGCTCACGTTATCTTCAGCGATACGCGCTTCCGACGGTGCGTCCGCTTCCCTCGTCTCTCTCTCATGACGACGACGATCGAGCTCCGGTTCGTCATCGAGGACGTTGTCGTTTCCGTATCTCGCATCATCTTCGGGATGAATGTTTTCGGCATCGTCGCCGTCGTGCTAACGTCCGCGTTTTCGCGCGTTTGTTGATTTTTTTCTTCCTCTCGGAAAAAATGTAGGTAACGTTGAAGCGCTTCTCTGTACAATTCCCATTTCTCGCGATCCGACATCGTTGAATCGAGAATTCGTCTCATCTCGGCATCGAGTTGCGACAAAACGGTTCCCGGAGTGCGTACGGTATTTTCACCGGATCCCGCTTCGTTATTCGACGAAACGGCGGGAATCACGGGTTGTTGTTGCAGCTGCTGCTGCTACTGCATTCTCGCGAGATTTTCCACAGAAACCAATTCCATCTTTCTCGCTCTTTCCATGATACACCCGCGCGAGCGTGCGCGCGTTCGATTTAATTAATTTCACGGCCTACCAATAACGCTGGATAGAATAGCACCGAGTATGGGTCCGATCAGGTAAGGCAAGAATCCTCCTCTTTGCACGATAATTTTTCTCTTGGCTTTCAAATTAGCGCGTTTACTCGCGATATTCCGCAGCGCTGATTTGTACTTGGACAAACAACTTCTTTCCCGCCGATCGAGCGGTACGTTACCTCTGAGTGTTTTGAAAGCGCATTCGCAGATACAAGCGATGAAATCGTTACCCGCGCAGCGTAAGAAGGTGGTCCGCTCTTTCTTCATTAAATAGCACAGTGCTTTCAGAAGGCAGACGTTTTTCCGACCGATAGAGCGACACGCGATACTCGTCGCTCTATCGCTACCTCCGCGTTTCGATGTCATCGCAAAGATGCGACTGTCGCGATTCGGGTGAGCGTGCAGAGTTTTATACGAGATTTCCCGAAGATCTACGCGGGACGTAAACATAATGCGTTATCCGTGGGGAAGATGCACGCGCGAAATTGATATTCGTCGGGAGTGTTTCAAATCGAGAAGCAAATATCTGTGCGGTCGCGAAGTAGCGTCGTGGTACACCCCTTCCAGAAACTTCGGATCATCCGGATAAACTTGACGCGCCAAGTGGCGAATTTGAGAGCGATTGCGAGGATTTTTGAATACCACGATGTAATTGCTGTTGAGAAATATCCCGCTGTCCGCGGCCTTGATGAAAGAAATTTTGGGAAATCAGTATAACGCTGAGGTTCTTGTGATGACTACCTTTTGTGAACAAATCCACAATCACGTCGCATGAGGACGATTCCCTCATAAGGTCGTCGATTATCACTAATTTCGCGCAAAGCGGATTGCGCGAGTAATTATCGGGAGCGGGGTAAACCTTCGTGAAATTCGATTATATTTCCCTCCGCACGCTTTTCGATGTCGCACGATGCCAGCTCGGTCTTTTCGTGACGGTACAACGAATCCACTTCGTGCTGCAGTTGACAATAGGCCTCCTGCTACTCCGCGTAATAAAACAAAATTCTTTCGAAACGAAAGTCGGATATGCCGGACAAATGGCGTAGAAAAGTCTTCACGAAGATCGTTTTAACGCATCCCGTCGGACCGCAAACGATCGAAGTCCAAGAATGCCTCCAGCGCACGTCCATGTCGCGTGAACAAACGGTCTCCGCGCGCGACTCTGGGAATGAAAAAAGATTGGCTCGCGAGCGCGGATTTATATCTTGAATCGCGCGACGGGGGGCTAGCAAACCCTCGCGGGGGGAGGGGAGCTCACGCGGCCGCCGCGGCGCTCGCGTCAGCGTACATCCGCGGGGGACGCGTGCCACAGCGAACTCTTTCCCCGCGGCGCGGCGCGATGCGCAAAAGCTTATTTAGCGCTGAGGAAAAAGATATATCGTATTCCCCAGTGCTAGAGCCGCGATTGTTGAGCTTATCGCGTTGGAACAAGCGATATTTCTCGGTTCGTGCTCAATCGGGGGCATTTTATCCTCTTGTTTGAAAGTTATTTCTATTCGCCCCTTAAACGTCGAGCAAGAAATTAAAAATTGTTTCGCTCGCACGCTTAAAGCCTAGAGATGGAAGAGGGAAGGGGTGGAGGGAATGTAAGTATGCATAAGAACAAAATCGATTTAAAAAGTTTTTATTTTTTACATTCGTCTTCGCTGCATATAAAAGTCCTTATTTTTTAAGTATAGCGCGTAAAATTTACGTTCATCTTTTCACAGGAGGAGTAAACAGACGTGTACAGGGTGCGGCGCCAAAATCCGGACAAAATTCAATTTGAAATTCTCGCCGTTCTATACCACTGCTGGATGTCGCGATTAGCGTTCAAATAGCTTGACGCATGTACTAAACTATCATAACCTCGAAACAGTCGCAATGTTAAAACCAAGTGCGGAGTATAACCGAAGAGCCGCGATTATCGAAAGTGTTCGCGCTAGGCGCTCGGCGACAGAAATCATTCGGTTCTTCGGGTACCCGAGATCGACTGTATATGATGTCATCGCAAAGTACAATGAGTCGGAGAAGAATTTCTGGCGAATGTTCACGTGCTAAGTGTTGTATCCAGTGAGGATGATGTCATGCCACCGCATATCTTTAACAAAGGGGAAAATGTCACAATAGAAGTTTATTTGCGTGTTCTGACAAATATAGTGAAACCGTGGATGGAAACTATGTTGTCTGGAAAGCCGTATGTATTTTCCAGCCGTATGTATTTTCCAGCAGGATGGTGCGCCCGCCCACACAAGTCATTTGGTGCAAAATTGGTTGTCGGACAACGTCGACATGTTTTGGTCAAAAGAATTCTGGCCTCCCAACAGCCCAGATTTGAATCCTCTGGACTTCTATGTATTGAGCTGAAAGAGTCACGAACAAATCCAGACATCCAAACGTCGCATCATTGAGAGTCGCTATTAAAGTGGCATTCACCGATATGGGCCGTGACACATTAAAGCGCGTCTACGCACACTTCAGACCGAGAATGGAGGCGGTCATTCAAGCAAGCGGGAGATATATTGAGTAAATGTGTTCTTTATGGCCTTACAAACAATGTGGTAAAAAAAATTTTGTAAACCTTTTCGTTTTTACAATAAAAAATATGTTTGGAAAAAATGTATAATTTGTCCGGATTTTAGCGCCGCACCCTGTATATTCCGTATATTTCGCAGTTTTTACATTTTTCTTATGTTTTACAGTTTTTACATTTTTCTTATCTAGGAATAATTTTTAAATCTTACGCTGCAAATAAGTAAAACAAAGGAGCGAGATATATCGCTATTCGCTGAAAACGTAACCGTACGGTACGGAGTATCCGTTATCGTTAAAACTACGTTTTAGTAATACGGGCATGCAGGACTTTGTCTCGTCTCTTGTGACGATGTCGTGAAATACGGTGCGCCGAATCACGCTAAATCGCAGTTTTATCACGGTTTTATCCTTGTTTGTCTCTTCTCCCCTCTTTAACTTTTCGTCGGCTAGTAACAATGACTTAATGAAACTAAAATTAAGCACGCGAGAATTTTCAAAATTCAGGGTTATTCCCTTCACTTTGCAAATTTCTCGCGTGCGTCCTTCGCCTGTGCAAACGACATAAGCGTAAAATTTCGGGCCGGCGGATACAAACGTCTCGATGTAGCTACCGGGGCCGAAACTCTCGAATTCGTCCGTCATATCGCCCAAAAAATTCCCCGTACGCGGCTGGTACTCGTCGGGATCACCGGTGCTCAAATATATACACGAATCAGTATCGTAATATAACACGCGACGATCTAACTTTTCTAAATACGAATATAGTTTTAATCGGGCTAACGCCGTGGTGTAAGCGGCTATCGCGACGTTGGTCAGCGGAGACGGAGTGACAACTTCCCGCCTCATTCGCCATGAAACATATATCACTTCGTCGTTTACGGGCAATACATTTGTTATTTCGTGCTCCGGACTCGTGAGTAGAGCCGTGAAACTCTCCCACGTTCTAACGATCTCGGTATTCGGTAGATTAGACCGTTGGCCGAATTTACCCCAGAAGTAGCTGAGACAGAGCTTCGCGACCGAGCGTAAGCCTGGATTCGGCAAGATATTCGTCTTGTTAAGAACAATACCCTCGACTTTCTTGTATTCGCGCAGATACCGGCGTTCCTTGCCGCCTTCGTCATCCGCGCATTCGTTTGGCCATCCACTGGCCTCTTGCTTCAACTGCAGAAAGCAATTGATATACTCGGCGAACAATCCCCCCCCCCCCC
>NW_022639717.1:179740-185690 GCF_010583005.1 Odontomachus brunneus
GCGTAACTGGATCGTATAACATGATTTCGTAGTTCCATATTTCGCTCACGCTTGTGACGCGATAACCTTTCTCGATAGCTTTGCGTAACTCGCAAGACACCCACGTGCCTTCGCGATCGGCAGGGTCTTCGTGCGTACACGCGGTCTGAGAAAATTTCTTGCAGCAGCTGCGGCAAAGCACGAATAGCAATTTTCCGTTCACGCGATAAAGGAGTACCGAATGGAAGAGATCGCGCGGCGCGAGTACCCTGCAGCGTACGAGGCCTTCCACGGTGTCAAAGTTAAAATCGGGGCCTGCTCCGATCGAGGTGAAACACTCCTCACCTACGTAAATATCCGGATGACCGAGCGGAAAAGCACCCGTCTTCAGCACATACGGGTACAAAGAACACACGTCCACGTAGCGTATCTTCTCCGTAACCATAACTTCGCGCCGCGTGACGATATTTTCCGTACGCCCGCCGTAGAACGCCTCGCGAGATTCGAGGGGATTGTTTCTCAACATGGGATGATTCTCAACAAATTCGCGTATCTCGCAATTTTCGCGCAGCTCCCGATCAATGATACATTCCCACTTTTCCGTAATGACGTACCCCAGTTTTCTAAGACGACACGTCGTCGCGAGTGTGCGCTTGTAACGCGCTTCGATCGTATCCTCGCGCGACGCGGTTGAGAGCGGTCTGTCGCGGTTCACGCGGAAACACTCGGGACACCCGTGCCAAAAATAACCGTGAAACTGCAGCACGTGACGCTTCCAGGGATTCTCCGTCTCATAATATCAGTCGACGAGCGGGCCTTCCGATAAACGTCGTTCCCGACCTCTCCCCGCGTAAATTATCGCGCGTCCGAACTCACGCTCCATCATCAATAACCATTGTAACGCTTTGCGCGATTGCGCGTTTACACCCCTATAACTGCCGAGCGGGATTATCCCAATCTCCTTCTCGCGCAAAAAGTTTTTGCGAAAAACTTTCATACACGCGGAAGCGATAGTCGTGCATTCTTCGAACGGGCACATCGAACGGACACTTCGAACATTCTCTTTCCACGGTCTAGGAAAATTTTTTGATAGTCCAGACACGCTCGTCGAAGAATATCTACGTCGTTCCGGCAATAGCGCACTATTGCCTGTTGAAAATTAAACACCGCGTTTTTACCCGTTATTTCCGCGTGCCATGTTAAAAATTGTTCGTGTTCGTCCGATTTCATCGTATCCGGAAAATAATCATCAACATCCGGTAGCGGCCCGATATAATTTTGATTTTTAATTGTGTTGAATAAATGCGGAAATACGCCTTTGGCGACGGAATTCTTCAGCCCGAAAGCTTTCGGTAACGCCGACAACCGCATAGGTATGTAATTAACGCTATCGAGAAATTTTGTCCATCCCACGGTTAATAATACAATTCTTGTTCCGTTTAATATTACTTTCGGTTCGTCCGTCCTACCGCTCTCAACCAGGTAGTATCGCATTGTGCGCGATACAGATGAAGCACGAGAAACGTTTCGCCGTTCTCGTTGAAAAATCGACGAATTGTTTTACAGGATCATCGCGAAATACAAATTCGCGCACCCCGCACCAACGACATCGCGACGTCATATCGTCCTCTCCCAAGCAAGATTCGCACGTTTGCTGCGCGACGCAGAGAGTAACTACATGGGTTTTAACGTTCGCGCACCCTTCGAGCATTTCGTCTTGTCGCGTCTCGAAATCGTAAAATATAAACGCGACGCAGCCCTTCCGATCTGTTCGCGCATCGTCGCGATTGTCATTATCGGCGTTATCATCGGTCACGTCGACATTTTCGAGTTCTTTCGCGTTGACCGATGCCGATACGTGACCTCGAAGCGGCCGCATGAAACACAAATTATTCAGCGGTTTCGACGCGCAGCATATGCGACAATAAGCCGCGCCACACGCGTGTTTTGCGCCCGTTCTTTTCAAACGCCCGCAATCGCTGAAAAATCTTACGGCGTTACAAACACTCGACGGCGACTTACCGGCGTAAGATTTCGACGCGCGATAACGTTCGAAACAGTTCTCGCCGTAAAACACGCGGTTACACGCGTCGCAGCCGATCAATCGCGCATCTAGCCTCTCGTACGGCGGCGCACCGAGACATCGTGGACACATATTTGAGCACCGGTGACCCGTTTCACGACGGTAACCTTTGTTACAGGGAACGCAATAATATCTACTAGCCGAAGCAGCTTTTAAATTTAAAATAGGTTTATAATGTCGTGCATGCTCGTAATACATTATATTTAGAGTATATTTAACTATACGAGAACGAGAGGCGAGCGTCGAATGGCCGTCATACAACGGAGTGGCTCCGCGACCGAAACTCCTGAAATTATAGATGACAATCGCGATATTTTCTCGCGAGAGAAGCTGTTGAAAACGCTCGATCTCCGGGATGCCGCATCCCTCCTCGGGTATAACTATACCTGTGTTTCTCGTTAATTCTTCGGCCGAACGTCTTTATAACGCGGAATATGGGTGTCTTATGTTATCCCATTTCCTATGTAGTTCGCCACTGCAAACTGTACCGCGTTCACAATAAACGCGAGCCACGACGAGGGAGCGAAGGAGGCACATATTATCCCAATTATTTATATTTAAAATCGAGCGTTTTACCACATCTTCGCGCATTAATTTATTCGATTTTTCCCCTTGCCCCGAAGACATCTCGACATTGTACACCGTTATTAAAAAATGTTCCGCGATATTGTAATCCCCGGCGCTCTGCGCTACCGAGCTTACGAGGCTCCAGATATCCTCGTGAGTCAAGTCTCGCACCGGGCGAAACGACAAGCCAACCGGTCCCCGCGTTAAAGCCGTCGAGGTGAAAGACAACCCCACATAATCGCTCGCGTTAGCAGAATTAACGGCGTAAGAATAGATTTCGTGAAACGCATTTTCTAAATGGTTAACGATGTCGGTGCCTTCGGCGGGTGGGAGAATCTTTATACTCGCCTCTCGTCCTAATATACGAAAATTTCTAAACCGCCGTGTTTTTCCCCCGTATTTCGATATAATTAAAACTAACGTTACCGCGCTCGTGAGGAACTTCTTCTTCTTCTTTTTCTTCTTCTTCTTCTCCTTCTTCTTCCTGCATAGGCTCCTCTCGCGCCGGTTCCATTTCGGAAGAGAGAACGCATGTGCTTCCTTGTTGTACTGTAAAAGAGTAATGCAAATAATTAGAAACGCGTGTTCTGTAAAATATTTAATATTTTAAATCATCTTATAACTCACGTTCAAATTTATTCTTCAAATTAAAATATTATAACTTGTGACGTGACGATTAGTAAATATCGTCCGTCACTCGTAGTCTATAGTAAGGAAGCATTATGAGCTTCCCGGCTGCAGGCGGATGTCGCGTCCTAGCCGTAAGGCGTTTAGGACGCGAGCCTACGCAGCCCTCGAAACATATTTTTTGTGTATAAATACGGTCATCGAGGTTGAGTCAGGAAGAAGAAGCCACCAGCAAGGAGGACTGCTGCCGCCGTGGGAGAGGAAAAGCCTGCGAGAAGAACGGCCGCAAGACCTGCTACTCCAGGTGAACCGCTTCCATTAATAATACGACTCAGTAGGGACCCACAGGGTGGAAAACCTAACACAGAACTGTTTCAGCAACATCCTGAACGGCGAGGCGAAACTGCCGAAGGGGGAGCGATCACAGGCTGTCGCTAGGAAGCCGCGAGGACGGAGTGGATCGACACCGCGGACGAGCGGAGGATAGCTGCCGCCGGAGGAAATCGGCGAGCACATCCTCCGCGACCCGGAGCGTCCTCCGATCCGAGCGAGGACGACGCGAAGCTTGTGGATCGACGCAAACAACGGCTGCCGCAAAGGAGCTAAAGCCAGGGTCAGACGGACAAGGAAGCTCCAAAGCCTGACATAACAAAAACAGCTGTGCAGAATCTGAGATCGGAAAACAGGGGAAAGATTCCGCCAATGAGCACTCAAGAGCTGTCGGAAGCGAGTTCAAACACCTCAAATAAAACGGGAAGACAACGACCGTTCGAGAGCTTTCGTCACCGATCTCGCCAAATATACGGTATATTGAGTGTGAAGGACGCGCCATCCGTAGAGCCGAGGACTAGACGACGAGGCACCGACGACTCGACCTTCGACCGTAAGACCGCTGCGAGATCCAGGGTGAAATTCGTGTGAGTCCAGAGGGACCGCCGAGGCCGGCTACCGACTGCCCCCGCTCCGCTCGAGATTTGGTGAGTCCGTTCCGAAAGGAACGAGGACTATATATATTTTGGTGGTTTTCGTGGCACGGAGCGGGCGAGGCGTTGACGAGCGGAGACCCGGCCGTCCTCCTGGACGAGGGCAAGGGCTCGCGTTCCTCTCGCGCGTTCGAGGGACAAGCTCACGGGTTCATTCTTACGTAGCAAAACCGCTGAACATCCGCCGGTTATACCGTCGACGCGGACACACCGCCGAACGCGTACGTGGCGGTCGTGACCTCCGCCGGTCACGACGCTGACTCGCGCTGCCGAATTTCTCTGTCGCGATTGCGAACAAGGACTAGATTTGTTATCATAGTATCTTTGCTGCCGGTTAATACTAGTGTAACGGTAACGAGCAATAAACGTTGTCTCAAGATATTTCGGCTCATTTAATTATCCTAGTCGCCGTTCTCTCCTTTCACCTCCGACCTCGCACGAACCAGCCCCTCTGCCGCGAAGAGGGCTGAGCTGCCGGACGTTCGGGTCAGCAGTTCGGGCGGAAGACGAAGGCTACTCTTCGGCGAGACCAACCTTTTTGCGTTTAGTGTACGATTCTTTTAGTGGGTACGGATCGCCGTACCTGGCGCCCAGTTAGAGTTTTCTTTTGTTCGTGTGAGCTGTCGGGTCTCGCGAAATCCGCCGAACTGTGAAAGCTGACCAGGAAGTAAATAACATAATTTTGTCGCTGCACCCGATTCGTGTGCCGACTGCGCGAGTCGCGAGTGCAGCGTTACAAACTCCTGGCTAGAGCCCCATACCAGCGAATCGGGAAAAATCCGTAATTTCGGGAGAATTTCCGCGTTATCCTCCCACATCCTCTCCCATTCTTCTTCTTCTCTTTCCACATGCGGCATATAGTTTTCCCTTTCGTCGGAATGCTGGCTAACCGACGAGTAACTCGGTTCTAGTTTTATTTACAATCATTTGGATTAAATTCGAACGTAAAAATAAAGAGAATTCCAGAGAATTCCGCGTAGGTTCGCGCGCAAAAGTTCTTATATTGCCGAAGAAAGCGGCTCTCGATAGCGGCGAACGTCTTCAGCGTTCCCTGACATCATCGTCGTCGCGTTCCTCTCCCTCGTTATTTTCCTCGCCCCCGTCTTCGCCGACATTGACGTCGTCGCCGGAGTCATTGGCGACGGGGACGTTACCATCATCGCCGTCGGTGCTATCGCCGTCGTCGCTATTGTCGTCACCCTCGTCGTCGGCGTCGTCGCCGCCGTCGCCGACGCCATCGCCGTCGTCCGCGTCGATAGCGGCGGCTACCGTCTCGGTAGCGTTTTCGCTGTTTTCTGAAAGTAAAATTACACTTATATCGCATGAAATCGATTTTAATATGACACTTTTGTTATTTTATAAATATTTATGCTGTCTTACGTACGGGTTCAACAACGACGACAGTCTCGTTAGCAACCGTTTCCGCGCTGCAAATACTGTCGGAATCTGATAGGTCGGCTTCCGATGTCGGAGCATTATTACAGCCTAAAATTTACTTTAGCGTTAGATAATTTACCCGATAAAGCACCTTAAATCCGCTACTCCTCTCTCGATTTGTACTTACGCGAAGTCGCCTGATTTAGGTAAGGCGGTTCCTCCGCGAGGCGTTTACGACCCCGTGGAAGAAGCTCAAGCGCCTCCCCGTCACTGGTACCGACGGCTGCGAGAGTCGGACTTATGAAACGATAAAACAATAATTATTCTAAAAATT
>NW_022639717.1:185700-186087 GCF_010583005.1 Odontomachus brunneus
TAGGTAAGGCGGTTCCTCCGCGAGGCGTTTACGACCCCGTGGAAGAAGCTCAAGCGCCTCCCCGTCACTGGTACCGACGGCTGCGAGAGTCGGACTTATGAAACGATAAAACAATAATTATTCTAAAAATTCGCGTAAATTACAAAGTTTTAGTTTTCGCTATAAAATTGATATGATTTAACTTACCCGTTGTAGAATATCACGTCGGCGATAATGCCCCACACGTCCTCGATGTTCTCCTCAAAATCTCGTCGAAATATCAGAATTTCTCTGATTATTTTCATTAATTTCGGATCACCCCGAAATTACTCGCACTTACACAAAAGCGCTAGCAGCGTGCTGCTACAAGCGCATGCGAAAGAATAAAATAAAATATAATTTTCCGCG
>NW_022639717.1:186197-187670 GCF_010583005.1 Odontomachus brunneus
ACTTATGAAACGATAAAACAATAATTATTCTAAAAATTCGCGTAAATTACAAAGTTTTAGTTTTCGCTATAAAATTGATATGATTTAACTTACCCGTTGTAGAATATCACGTCGGCGATAATGCCCCACACGTCCTCGATGTTCTCCTCAAAATCTCGTCGAAATATCAGAATTTCTCTGATTATTTTCATTAATTTCGGATCACCCCGAAATTACTCGCACTTACACAAAAGCGCTAGCAACGTGCTGCTACAAGCGCATGCGAAAGAATAAAATAAAATATAATTTTCCGCGTCAACGTCGGAAATACGCGTCAAATATCGACGTTATCGATATTCGCGTCGGCGTTTGAAGCCGTAACGATAAACTCGCGCACTAATTTACCGACTTGCGAAATTGTAACGTGTCTAACGACGGAAAACTGACGGTAGAAAATGCGAAACCGGAGTTTTCTCCTCGCATATATATCCCCAAAACTTCACTCCTCTCTCCCCTAGGACAAAACGCTTCTCCAAAAAGAGAGAAGGACGGATTTTTTAAATTATTAGGGTTTATCGTCGAAAATACGCTTGGTGAGCGAGGTGGGGGCAGAAGGTTTTATGCGTTTTCAAAGTTATTTTTTCTACCGCACGTGCGTGCAGAATGCGTGGCCATTCGCCGATAAAAGAACGATACGACGCGTATCTAGTGACGCGCTTCCTCTAGGAAAATAACTCTTTTTTGCCAGAAGGGTTTCGGCCGCATCTTCGACGGTAATCCTCGGGTTGAGTCGGAAGACGCGGGGAGTGAAATACCGCTAGCTATTTTTTGCTTGTGCCCGGCTATTACGATAGACAGCTAATTCGCGACATATTCCAAATATGACTGTTTATATCCCACTCCTTTTTATACGCTCCGCTTCATAAGAACTTTTCACGAGAACACTTGTTTTTGACGCGTGTCTTTCGCCTCCGGCGACACGATCCCCGACGCGCATCCCGAAATGAGCACGGTGCCTGTACGGCTCCTACACGCGCGCCTGTCCGGGTCGCTTTTTTTTCAAACCTGAATTCGGAAACGCGCTGAAACAATCAGGCGCGTGGAAAAGCCTGAGACATAAACGCGAGCGCCTAACAAAGGAGAGGTTAACTTAGAAGCGGTCGCTATAGAATATTATCGACAGTCGCGGCAAGCCGTTGCGCTTAATCCGAGAGCGGAGTCGTACCGATCATTTCCCCGTACTTTTTCGTTTTCCATTTATAGCATCTAATCTATTTATATTATCGTATTTTCACTTTTACGTAAATTTTCTTTGATGTTTCCTCGTATGGAGAAGTAAACGACGTAGACGCGCTTATTTTTATGCGAAATTTGATGCGTTTGTAGCGGACGGTTAAAAGGCCATAGCACGCCTATTAACATTAGTCTTTTATCTTTGCCGCGCCAGCGTCGCTCGATGGCCACGTTAATGACTCCACTCTCCCCCCCCCCCCC
>NW_022639717.1:187694-205247 GCF_010583005.1 Odontomachus brunneus
CCCGGGTTAAAAAATGCCGCGAGATGAAGAAAAGCCTGAAATATGAACGTGACGACTAACATTCAAAGGACGTGGAGTTTCCGGCATAAAATATTATTGTCGGTCGCGATAAACTAGCGCGCTTAAAGCTCCCTGCATTTGTTCCCAGACATTAGAAAATCCCAGAAAAACACTTCCTAGAAAAGCGCTCCAGAGAAGTGTAACTGAAAAATGTTATTAAATAAATATTTTTGGTACGCGTATCTACTCTCCTCTATGCATTTTTCACACTCTCGAGACCCTATAAAACTGTTTTTGATCGCTCGCAGGCTTCATACGCTCGGTAGTGCTCCGATAATCACGTTTTGCTGTTACGAAAAGTCGATATTTGTTAAAATTATTCACGGGTTATTCGAGGAGCGACTGTCGTCGAGAAATATAATGGCCGCTAACAACGCGAAGCGGAATATCGAGAAGGCCGAATGTAATAACGCCCGCAGTGACTTCACATAGAAGGAGGAGGGCACACTAAGTGGCGGAAGGACGCCGTGCGTTCGAGATCTGCGTATGTTTTTGTTCCAGAGAGAGAAAAATATTGAGAGCGCGGTTCTGTTAAGCCGGGACTCTAATCCGGGTCTTTTGCTTGCCGGGCGACTGCTCTAAACCACTAAGCTACCTGACGCTCCACGCTCACGACACTCTTCTCTTCCTAAATAACGCTCAGAGATGCCGTTCGGAAGCAACATCTTTGGCGCGATTCCGAGCGCACGGCGACTACAGAGAAAAACAATGTTATTGTACCAAATAGTACAGCTGTCAGTCTCTCAAAGTCAAAGGTTACTATCCTTTAAGATCTGCTGTCCATGTATGCCCGTCTCCACCGTTGCCCCTCCTCATCCAGTGCAAATAATACAAATAAGCCCCGAAGTCGACACCAATTTTTTGGCAGGCCCCGGATGCTTGGACGCAATGCGCCATGGGGGATCCACCATAGAAGGAGGAGGGCACACTAGGTGGTGAAACTTTAATCGAAAGAGAAACATGTTACTGTCCATAACATACGCTTTAAACAATTCGGATACGAAGAGGGTGCAAGTGGGGCTGCAAGCAAACAACACTGGGAGGTACGAAGCGGCGATAAAACTAATCGGAAATTCGGCGGATTATATCTATCTCGAACTCGAAACGTGGCAGAAGTTTCAAGAGGAATTTGAGCTCGTGCATTCTTACTTGCGCGGGAATGATAAAATTACACCACAACCCTTGATCCTAAAGAACGCAAGTATTTATTTCACCACCACTTACGGCTCAAGAACAATAATGGTAACATGTAATCGCGAGGCAGAAGAAGAAGAAGAGAAAGCCACGACGGAGGATTCCGAGACGGCGACGGCGAAGAAGAAGAAACGCAAGACCCACTCGCCGTCGATAGCGATGCAGAAAACCACATTCGAAGGCCTCAAAAGTACTGCGAGTTGCATCGACGCGCGGTAAAAATTATATTCGCTAACGAATCTCGTCAACGATTGCGTCGAATTTCTCATTGCGGAAATCGAACTACATTTACCCAACCGCTATTTAGATGAGGACATGGTGAAAAACCCGCTCTGGAATAACCTCAAGGAGATCGAGAAAAATGTCCAGCGGCAGTTGCTGAACTTTGATTTCCTGAACGTGTGCTTTGACATTCTCTTTCTGAAGTTAACTTCGTTTCATCTCCACGAAATTGTACGAAGAATAATAAAAAATCAAGCGGTGCAATTCACGTCAAATTCATAATATTGTGAACCCTCATATGTAATTATAAATAAATAGCACATTTTATCTTGTAACATGTTTGTTTTTCTTTTCCTCAAAAGTGTCTCCTTCTTTACTCGCATCTTCTTCGATAAAAACTCCAGAAAAATTGCCACGATATTGACGATCGCATGGATAATAAACCTCCTCATCCCTCACCCCTCCTCCGCATCTCAACGTAAGAATCAAAGAAGGAGTCGAAACCAAACGCGGCATAACCATAGCTGTCCAGACTTGCTCTCCCTTCTCCATCTATCTCGCTCTTCTAACATTTGACAAGCATCTTTCACTCATAATTTTCCGGTAACAGCTCCCTCAACTCTTCTTGACGTAAGCAACGATGCGGGAAGGCTGAAAGAACCAATCCCCGTGAATAACCATAGCTGACTACTAACGAATCAATAGATCCTCCTTACTTCTTACGCGGAGACATCTGGCGACTACCCTTTCCCACTAGCTCCTTATCTTCGCCTAACGTTCAGTAGGACTTTTTTCGCCTAAATTTTCCAGGTCACACTTAGCATTCTCAACTTCTCGACGTAGGCGACGAGACGGGGAGACCCGCCAAGTAAA
Source organism: Odontomachus brunneus (assembly GCF_010583005.1). NCBI lineage: Eukaryota > Metazoa > Arthropoda > Insecta > Hymenoptera > Formicidae > Odontomachus > Odontomachus brunneus. The sequence continues at coordinate 190,044 of NW_022639717.1, forward strand.
AACCAATCCCCATGAATATCCATAGGTAACCACTAAACGAACCAATAGCATAAATTACCCTCACCCTTATACAGAGGCAACCGACAACTACCCCCTACCCCTAGCTCCTCCATCGTCACCTTCTCCTTCTCGATTCACTTATTAGTCGAGACTCGGAACTTCCAGACAACAGTTATGCCGCAAGAGACGAAGTTTATGCTCCATAAGAAACGATGCGATAAAAAGAAATAAAATACATAAATCCACCTGAATAATCCAAGCCGATTTACAATGAGGGCGACATACCGTCCGCCCCACTTTCAATATTAACAATTTTTTATTCCACATATTACCCCCTCCACCGAACCTGCAAAATTCCCCCACCATTCATTTTCGATCCTCCTCCACTCTCGACTCACCTATCTCCCCGGGATTCTTTCCCCATCCTTCGACACACTGGCGCCAGCTTTTACTCCCACCACCGAAAAATAGGCCACGCCCTGTCTCACGGAAGCTGTACATATACTACTTATGCAATAATTAATTAACAAATTCGTATTTGCTAATTATTTTTATTTGTTACTATATTTTTCTAAAGACAGTCTCGTTTATATTAATTATAAATTCTACATCATAGTGATTCAAATTATTTTCGTACTTACAAAAATATAATTACCAGAAATCATTTGAGATATTAAAATATAAACGCGTCTTCATTACAGAAGTTTCGAAGCTGCGATTACATTCTAGCATCTCTGAATAAGACAATTCACACTCGCGTGAAAGCAAACGTTTCACAATTTCCATCCTTGGCGCCTCTTATACGCCATTATCTTGCTATTGCCGCAACCAAAACATCTAGTGAGAGAGTATTTTCCGTGGGAGGAAATGTAGTCACTAATAAAAGAACAAATCTAGTAGCAGATAATGTGAGACAAACTATATTTTGCCACGAAAATTTGTCAGCTTTCAATTACTTACACTTTGGGAAACGTTAACAGAATTGAAAAACATATCCTAAAAAATAAAGTCTTCAAAACTTTTAAGTCAGTTTATGAGTATTGCCTATTTTTAACTTCATTTGAGATTAATATTTTACGTTACGTACTACTTGTACGTATCCTCAATGTACTTCAATAAAGAACTTTTTATTTCATTGTAATTTTCACTTTCTTATGTATCGTTAGTACGTAATCTTTAATACAAGATCACATTTTATTTTAATATTTATTTACATACTGTGATTTACGTTTAGTTATATTTACGTTAGATTTATGTTTAGTGTATTGATCGATACTGCGGGCCTACTGCAATAAACAGATTACATTTTATTTTAAAGCTTTGATACGTATTTCTTAGTATTGTATCTTATTTTAAAGTGAGTTATGCTGCGATTTACGTTCAATTATATTCAATTTGTATCGTTTGACATATCCTGCGGGCCTACTGTAATGAATATATTTCATTTTATTTTGAAGCGTCAATATGTATCAGTATTAAATATCATTTTATTTTAAGACACTTATGTACTATGAATCATATATATAGCTTATGATTAATTAATTATAAATTACTTTCAATATTTAAATATTGCGACAGTATTTGCGAGGGTTACTCGCGAGCGATGGCGAACAGTCGCCTGTCGGCAAATTGCCGTCGGATCACACCGCAACGCAAAAACGGAAAATTGGGCGCCAGGTGCGGAAAAGACCGCACCACCTCGAAACGCGCGAAACGTGATAATCATCAAAATTCGCGTGACCCGGGAATCATCGGGACCGGTAGCTCCCCGTTCTTTAAGTCGGAGACGGGATGAGTTTAGGAGGTGAGAAGATGACTCCAAGCTTTATCGATAATCAGAATTTATTGACGGGACTCTGGCACGTCCCGATAATATTCGCGAGACGCTGGTCACAAAAGAATCGCGAGATTCGTTACGGTATTGCGGACGCGACAATTAAGACCCATGGACGGTCTCCTCGAGCATGCTTTCTTATGGCCACTTCGCAGAGGGGATATCAATATCACTAACTTACGTTAAGAGTTTTGTATCCAAACCATCTCCTCAGGTAAGCGTCTACGAAATTTTGTTGTGTACAACATTTTTTTTGTGTTTCTTGCGATTCAATCTTGAACTATTTGTCAGCGACTCCTGGATGACTTTTATATGGTCCATTGCTATCTCTTTCTAACAAATATGTTTCGTTAGGAGGAATTGCAAATGTGCAACATCAGCACAGTCTAACGTGCTCCTTAATAGTAACATCATATGTCGCACATGCAGTCTGACGACGTCTTGCAGTCAACCGTATCCACACATTGATGTATCAGCACAAAAAATGTTACATTGTGATACTTAATATTGCACTGAGAATTTCTCAAATTTATCGTTCAATCAGTCAATTAATGTGCGGACATGAAGATCAGATCCCACTCACTATACGGACGCCGTTGACATCGTCGCATGAGACCTTTAACGCGCAACCGTGTCTTTAAATTGCACGCAATTGTATCAGGTGTGAACGTCTGTTACTAATTGATGTTCAATTGTTTTCTATCCTCCACTATTTCATAACGTAGTCAGAAGCCAGACGTTTGCTTTCAAGGACTCGTGTGAGCTTACTAAAATTTGGATATTAATACTTTAAAAAGAGCTATTAGTTTAATTAGTGATAGCTTTGATAATACAAACTACGGCAGTGCTAAATGTAAGTGTGAATTGACTGGTGATCCTTAACAAAGTGAAGTGTTTATGTGTTTATAGTGCATGTGCGTGTGTGTAGAATACATTATACAATTTAATATTATTTTTCTTTTCTTGCTTATATTATCCTATCTTTCTTCTAAGCATGGATAGTAAGCAGAGAAATGCACTAAGATTTGATAAGATGTGGGAAGAAATCTTTTTTGCAGACATTTATAATAAAACCACCTGTCTTCTGTGTGGTTATCAGCCATCCATTGTTAAAAAATATTTTCTTCACAGACATTATAATATTAAACATTTCAAAGAGTATTCACAATATGTAGACGAGGAGAAAAACAATTTAATTGAAGGATTAAAATTAATTTATCAAGAAGGTAGTTCGACTTCTATCGATAATGCTATATCTTCAAGAAAAACTCTCACCGCATCGTACGCTATATCAAATCTAATTGCGAAGCATTCCAAGTCGTTTACTGAAGGGACATTTATAAAAGATTGCCTCATCGCAGCAGTAGAATCATTTGGAAATTCGATAACACTTGAAGAAGCTGTTAGCATTCCCCTAAGTGATAAAACTATAAAAACTCGAATTGATGATATTCCTTCTTGTTTACAAGAAAAATTAAAATCTTTATTAGCATCTTGCATTTATTTCTCATTGTGTCTTGACGAGAGCACCGACAGTCGGCATGTGAGTCAATTGAGCATTTTTGCTCGAATCGTACAAAACGATTTTTCATATGCCGAGGAGCTCTTGGATTTCGTGCCATTATATGGTACAACAACGGGCGCAGATATTTTTCAAGCTGTGAGTTAAACTTTGGATAAGTTCGATATTAATTTCTCTAAATGTTCTTCTGTGGTAACTGATGGTGTAAAGGCAACTGATGGTGTAGGCACAAAAACGGATTCTTCGGTCAATTAAAGCAGCGAAATTTAAAATTTCCCGTAATACATTGCATAATTCATCAAGAAGCGTTATGTGGGAAAGCTATTAAACTATGCACAGCAATGCGAACAGTAACAAAGATTATTAAATAAATTAAAAGTGGTCAAAAATTTCTTTCTTATCGAAAGTTTCAACACTTTCTCGAAGAAAATAACGCAACGTATACAGATGTACCTTTGTATTGTGAAGTCCGGTGGCTTAGTGCAGGAAAATGTCTTCAAAAGTTTTCTGCAATAAGAAAAGAGATATTTTTTTTCTTGCAAGAACAATTACCTGCAAAATATGAAGAATTTAAATATTTCTTCAAAAACTTAGACTCGCTTTGTGAACTTGCTTTAGTGACCGACATAACAAATAATTTGAATACTTTAAATTTAAAGCTGCAAAAAACAAACCAAACTATTTCACAAGTAGTCAGTCATGTCGATTCTTTCCACAGAAAATTGTTACTTTTAAAAAACAGTTACAAAATAATATTCTTCATTTTTTCCTTCTTGCCAGATTCTCTATAAGGAACATGGCACACATTGTGACTTCATAAAGCAACTAAATATAATTGATTCAATAATAGACGAATTTGATTTGCGTTTCCGTGATTTTGAAACGCTAAGAAAAGATTTGATACTTTATGAGAATCCTTTCACTGTGCAAATCGAGAAACAAAGCTTAGAATTTCAAGCAGAATTGTATGATTTGCAATGCGATCTTTCACTTAAAACACATCCAGAAAAAGGGATCGAGTTCTTCAAAATTTTAGATCCATCGTGTTATCCACGTTTTAGAGATTTTGGTCTTCGAATTTTCTCCATGTTTGGGTCTACATATTTATGTGAATGCTCTTTTTCGAAAATGAATTTTACAAAGACAGCCACACATTCTTCTTTGAACGATGCATCACTGTATTCTTTGATGACAGCTACTTATTGGATTCGTAAAGTCTGCATCCTTGATTACCGCTCCGTCGACTTATTGGATTCGTAAAGTCGACCTCCGCGTAGACTTATTAGATTCGTAAAGTCTACCGCTCCGTCGACTTGTTGGATTCGTAAAGTTGACATCCGCGGAGACTTATTGGATTCGTAAAGTCTCCATCCTCGTTACCGCTCCGTCGACTTATTGAATTCGTAAAGTCGATATTCCTCGATACCGCTCCGTCGACTTATTGGATTCGTAAAGTCGACCTCCGCGTAGACTTATTAGATTCGTAAAGTCTACCGCTCCGTCGACTTGTTGGATTCGTAAAGTTGACATCCGCGGAGACTTATTGGATTCGTAAAGTCTCCATCCTCGTTACCGCTCCGTCGACTTATTGAATTCGTAAAGTCGATATTCCTCGATACCGCTCCGTCGACTTATTGGATTCGTAAAGTCGACCTCCGCGTAGACTTATTAGATTCGTAAAGTCTACCGCTCCGTCGACTTGTTGGATTCGTAAAGTTGACATCCGCGGAGACTTATTGGATTCGTAAAGTCTCCATCCTCGTTACCGCTCCGTCGACTTATTGAATTCGTAAAGTCGATATTCCTCGATACCGCTCCGTCGACTTATTGGATTCGTAAAGTCGACATCCACGTAGACTTATTGGATTCGTAAAGTCTACATCCTTGATTACCGCTCCGTCGACTTATTGGATTCGTAAAGTCGACATTCGTCGTTACCGCTCCGTCGACTTATTGGATTCGTAAAGTCGACCTTCCTCGTCACCGTTTCGTCGACTTATTGGATTCGTAAAGTCGACATCTGCGTGGACCTATTGGATTCGTAAAGTCTACCGCTCCGTCGACTTGTTGGATTCGTAAAGTCGATATCCGCGGAGACTTATCGGATTCGTAAAGTTTACATCCTCGTGACCGCTCCGTCGACTTATTGAATTCGTAAAGTCGACGTTTCTCGATACCACTCCGGCAACTTGCCGAATTCGCGGAGCTGACAGCTACGTTAACTTCGTCAAGTAAACAGCGATATAGGCTATCGGACACGCGAAGTCCACGTTATTGTAACTGCTCCACCGCATACCGAGCGTCGCCATCCGCGAAGCCGCGCCGTCGCCCCGGAGAACCGATCTCCGCGGCACCGCGTACAGCACTCGACCGCTCCGCAAAAACTCCGACGCATCCCGGCTCGCCGTCGCGTAACGCCATCAAAGCCGTATTATTCCTCGAGTAAAGGCTCGCCTCGCGCGACCGAAATTAAAGATTCGAGCGTCAACATCGCGCCGCATGAACGAGACAATCGACGCGTCATAATACCGCCCGCGCCCCGCGGCCGCCAGCGACCCCGCGGCACGAGATCCGCTGCAGCGAACGTCAACACGCTCGCCCGACGAACATAAAAACCTGAACGTTAGGCCAACGGTGTCGAGCCAAAGTTGTATATATTCATTGTAAATAGCCATCTAATATAGAATAGACATCATCTTAATATCTATCCCACTGTCTTCACAATTGTTTACATCTGCCTGAATCCTGACCACACCGACTCGCAGCTTATCCCGCATCGAACGCGAAATAGCGTTACAAATTTTTACCAACATATAATTTTTGCCAACATATAATTACACAATACCGATAATACCAACGATCGGTAATTTATTACCGATATTATATACCAACATTTAATTACTTAATTTTTACCAACATATATATTTACATAATTTTTACTGGCATATTTACATAATACCAATGATCGGTAATTACCGATATTATATAATTTTTCTATCTGCTTTCGATATATCATTTTATCGATCCACAGCGGATTTTTTGCGGCGAATTTTGCGGCGGTTTTTACGGCGGTTTTGCGGCAACCCGCGTCGTCCGCGCCGCTCGCTCGCGTATTTCGCGGTGTAATTTTTTTATAGTCGCAGCTGCAAACTCTAAGAATTTGCAAACGTATTAAATATCACTGCGCGACGACATATTACATACGTATGCATTCGACAATTAGATGCGCAGAAAATGTGACACATAATATACTTATTACTAATGAGCACGCACACTGTGCCCCCGCAACAAAATTTTGCAAGCGTTTGCGTGTTATATGTATATCATGGATAATATGTTATATAACAAACGGTAAAGAAACAGTAAAGAAACGGCAAAGAATGATAAAGAAACGGCAAAGAACGGTAAAGAAATGGTAAAAAACGGTAAAGAACGGTAATGAAACGGTCAAAAAACGGTAAAAAAAACGATAAAGAACAATAATGAAATGGTCAAGAAACGGTAAACAACGGTAATGAAACGGTAAAGAACGGTAAAAAAAACGTTAAAGAATGGTAAAAAAAACAGTAAAGGACGGTAACTAAACAGTAAAAAAACGGTAAAGAAACGGTAAAAAACGGTAAAGAACGGTAAAAGACGGTAATGAAACGATAAAGAAACGGTAAAGAACGGTAAAGAACGGTAAAAAACGATAAAGAAACGGTAAAGAACGGTAATAGATACCAAAAATCGTAACAACGATTACCGAAACAGTGTATTCCGATATTTATATCAAAAGTACAGTCCAAAAGTATTCATGTAAGATCTCTCTCTTATGCGTCACAATATAGCATTTTAGTGCTGTCGCATCGATTTGTGGTTGACAGTAAGATGCGCTAAAAATGTGAAACCAGATATTATCACGAAGATCATAGAGGCATGTATACTTTGCACGTATTGAAACATATAAAATCATTTGTATTACATTAGCACACAGTTTAGTCGAGGCCCTAGCAGCAACAGATACAAGACACAAGCAACAAATTGAACGGTAAAAATTTCTATATTAAAATTCCGGCAGGTAGTGACAAGTTTACACGTATAGTGTTGTTCCATGACATATATTTATATGATGATTTGTGGAATGCTGATATGCCAATTTCGAAGATAGAACGACACGATAAATATGAACTTTGTATGTATTATCGACATAGTTTGAAGTGGCCAAAAATAGATAAAATCATTTCGGACGATAAATCTAATAAATCAATGCTTTACGCCGATGAAATACGACGATGTCAACGGTGTCCGTATAGTGAGTGGGATCTGATCTTCATGTCCGCACATTAATTGACTGATTGAACGATAAATTTGAGAAATTCTCAGTGCAATATTAAGTATCACAATGTAACATTTTTTGTGCTGATACATCAATGTGTGGATACGGTTGACTGCAAGACGTCGTCAGACTGCATGTGCGACATATGATGTTACTATTAAGGAGCACGTTAGACTATGCTGATGTTGCACATTTGCAATTCCTCCTAACGAAACATATTTGTTAGAAAGAGATAGCAATGGACCATATAAAAGTCATCCAGGAATCGCTGACAAATAGTTCAAGATTGAATCGCAAGAAACAAAAAAAATGTTGTACACAACAGAATTTCGTAGACGCCTATCTGAGGAGATAGTTTGGATACAAAACTCTTCACCTAAGTTTTTTAATAGATTGTATAATTATCCTAATTCTTTATATTTTTTAAAATAATAATTAACTCAATTTTAGCAATGTTCGAGGAAGACCACTTAAACACGGAGTGGTTGGGACAAATTATACGTAAGTTTACATCCAAATTTCGTATTTCCGTATAAAACATAAACGTTAAAATTAATTTTTAAATTTGATTTTAGATGTATATGATCCAGAATCATCTGACAACGATGAGGATGATGATAAAATAGACGTACAGTCGGCCATAGGTGAGAGAACAGCAACATTTTTTATAATTAGCCATCAAATTTTCGATTTTTCCTGTATAAAAAAGCGTTAAAATTAATCTTTAAACTTGATTTCAAAACATATAAAAGTCATCGATATCGCTGACTCTGAGGAGGAGCAGAAGGAGAAGAAGGAGGATGAAGACATCGCCGACTTCGATGAGAAGAATGAAGAGGAGGATAATATAGAACTCATTGACATCGCCGACAGCGAAGTGGATGATATAATAAATTAAACAACATTATTATTATTAGGTGCACAACTTTGCTTCCGCCGTTTTTTTCCGAAATTCGAGGCTTTATCATAAAAAACTGGTTATATTATATACATTTATGATTCAAAGTATTGTCTATCGCTGGCCACTACTTTCTCCCATCTTTCGGGCAGCGTACGAATCCCGCGTCAAAAAAACTGGTCATCTTTTGAGGCGATCCAATTTTTTACTTCTTTATAAGACCGGAAGTGCTAATCAGCCAGGCAATGTGCCATTGATCGAAACAAGTGATAGTCAGAGGGAACAACATCTGGAGAATACGGCGGGTGGGGTAGGACTTCCCATTTCAACGTTTCCAAGTATGTCTTGACCACTTTCACAACATGGGGTCGAGCATTGTCATGCTGCAAAATCACTTTATCGTGTCTCTCGTTGTATTGCGGCCATTTGTCTTTCAATGCTCGACTCAAACGCATCAATTGCGTTCGATACCGATCGCCTGTGATTGTTTCAGTCGGTTTTAACAGTTCATAATACACTACGCCGAGCTGGTCCCACCAAATACAGAGCATGACCTTGGAGCCGTGAATATTCGGTTTGGCCGTCGACGTGGAAGCATGGCCGGAAACTCCCCAAGATTTTCTGCGCTTGGAGTTATCGTAATGAACCCATTTTTCGTCCCCAGTCACAATGCGATGCAGAAGTCCCTTCCGTCTTTGCCTTTCAAACAGCTGTTTACAAGTAAACAAACGCCATTCAACATCTCTCGGCTTCAATTCGTACGGTACCCAATTCCCTTGCTTCTGAATCATTCCCATGGCTTTAAGGCGTTTTGAAATTGCTTGTTGAGTCACTCCCAATGATCGTGCCAATTCTTCTTGATTTTGACACAAGTCTTGATCAAGTAATGCCTCCAATTCTATATCTTCGAAAACCTTCTTTCTTCCATCGCTATGCCGGTCTTCGACGTCAAAATCACCGTTCTTGAAGCGTTGAAACCACTCACGACACGTTCTTCCACTAATAGTGGTCTCACCAAGTATTTGAGAGCATTCGATGAGCCTCAGCTGCAGATTTCTTCATATTGAAGTAGAAAATTAAAACCTCTCGCAAATGACAAGAATTTGGCTCGTAAACTGACATTTTCAATCGAGAATAACTTCATGATGCAGACACAAATCGATTAATGTTTCCATGGGGTTATGTTGACAGATGCCCAAGTTTATTGTATGACGTCTATGATCTATTTATTTTGACCACTACTTACTGCTAAAGCTATCTATAGGAAATCGGCGGAAGCAAAGTTGTACACCCAATATTATTATTTTTATTATTATTATTATATTATATTATATTATATATATTATATATCATATTATAAGATTTAGCAAACTTTATAATAAACAGTAATTTTTTACAACACATTATCCCTGTGTATCCACGAGTTGCATTATTTATCAAATCCCAATCATTTCATATAAACCTTATCGCCTTTTCTGCACAACACTTTTTCCACCAAGTACACGTTTGGATTGGCAACACGATGCAGTTCGTACTCGTAGAAACTTCCGACTACAGGCTGTCCGCGAGAACCTTCGAGCAGATAGGTCACAGGATTGGTCGCATGCACCTTAACGATCTTAAACACCTCAGTAGTCCAATTGGATGTGTAATCTTTAGCAAAGACAGTCTTGAACTTGCTCACGCGCACCGGATCACCCACTTTGAATCTCGCCGGAGCTGCAATTTTTACGTTGCTGTAGACCGTATCAAAAAGTTTTTTAGCGATTGTAAGGGTCACATCAGCAGGACGTATACCGATGGTCCGGTGCTTGCGCCCGTTGTACTGCGACACGAGACGCGGTAGCGAGTCGATCCATCTGTAAGTTCCTTGTAATGTAAACATTTTCCACATGTCATTCTTCAGCGTATGATTGAATCGTTCCACGACAGAAGCCTTTATAACAGAGTACGTTGAATAATGATTGATGTTGTATTTTTTGCGAGTCTCTGCACATCGGTATTGTAAAATTCCTTCCCCTGGTCGGTTTGCAAAATTGTTGGGCATCTTCCGCTGTCTCGAATTATCTTGCTGAACGCCTCGACTACCTCCTTTCCGCTCTTAGTCTTTAGCGGCATGGCCCAAGCATGCTTGCTCAGCACATCGATAACGGTGAGTATGTAGTGATAGCCATAGTTGAGCCGCGAATACGGACGCATCTCCACTATATCGGCCACAGATCATCGTATCCGCGCACAATGACGCTTCAACGAGGAAAATGCCTTCTTGCAAGAGCATGCAATTCCTCCACCAACCGTTGCTTTTCGGGGCTATGTTGTTTCTCCTCTTCACCAATTTTCCGCATGTTTGATCGCTAAGGTCGTCTTATCACGAATGACGAAACTACAAGCGCATCGTTTTAAATTCCATCTATTCAACGCGTTCTCGCGCTGTAAACACTTTTTCCCATATGGCACGTGTTTCAGCATGAAGTCTGATCAGGTTTTTCTCAAATTCCTCCTGTTTCTTTACAAATTCTTGCTGTTTCTCTCTCAATATAGCGAGACCTCTTTCCACGTATAGTCTATTGACCGCATCACTGTAGGTTTCCGGTTGCGTTACGCGTCGTATCTTGCGCGAACTCGCATCGAAGTCGGAGTTGACCATGCACAGAGTGTTATCGCGTACGTAATTTCTGAGTACTCCCCTCCACGTGTAATAGTCCATCGTCGGTGGTCCTCTCTTTTGGAGCAAAACACCAAATTTATTGATAGATATTTCGATGCGAACAACGCGTATCATCGATGTGCGATTTAATTTAAACAAGGCCCGCCTCGCGAAGTTCCTCGATAATGGATAGAATTTCATTGTCGTGAGCGTTATTGCCAGCTTGTCGGGAGGCTTCCAGCAATCGCAGACGATTCACTAGCTCGTTGGGATCATCCCAATGAACATAGTCGATCGCATTATCATTCAATATCATGATACGCGGTATGACTAAACCTCTGCCCGCCATGTGAATCGATGTACCAATCATTAGAGATGCGATTATGTTTTTATATTTGTAACGATGCATGTCGTAACGCTACGAAAACGAATAAACGCAGAACATCGCGAATCAAAAACGCAAGAAGACAGCGCATCCTCTAAAATGGTAAACAGCGCGACCGCCAAACAACCGCGGTAAATAGCGAATCAAGCGAGATTCGAGAAGTATAAAACGCCGCGTAATCGTAATCTCGAGAGATTCGATCGTCCGCTCTCGCAAGAGAATCAGATCCGATCTACCGCTCTCGAAAGAGAATCCGATTCCGATTATCCGCTCTAAGAGAGACCGCTTCTACTCCTGGCAGATTATTGTTCGTCGATTGGCGACTGTAATCAGTCCGCCGTCGTTACACGGATACGTGTCAGCAACATTCGCTTCTACTCCGCTCCTGGCTGATTACTGTTCGTCAATTGGCGACGGTAATCATTCCGCCGTCGTTACATGGATACGTGTCATCGACATTCGCTTCTACTCCGCTCCTGGCAGATTATTGCTCGTCGATTGGCGACTGTAATCAGTCCGCCGTCGTTACATGGATACGTGTCATCGACATTCGCTTCTACTCCGCTCCTGGCAGATTATTGCTCGTCGATTGGCGACTGTAATCACTCCGCCATCGGCTCACGAATGCGTGAAGTCGACACTACTAAACTCCGAATTCCATCAAATTCCACAGTCGACGAAGGTGTGGAATCCGCAACCGGAAGGACGCACTAAGCCGCTTTCGTACCGCGCATCGGATCTCGTCGCCGTCTTAGGGCGATCGAGATCAACTCATATCGAGTCACCGTAACCGTACTCATCAAGATCAACTCGAGGTTACGCTCCGTGGTAGCGTATCTTTGACCGCACATAATTAGGAGTCGCCTAATTAGTGCACCGTCATCACCTCGCCGTTTCGCGAGACGAGCACCGGAATCGTTGACCATAATCCCCAGAGGGAGAGCAACGGACTCCGATACCGCGACGTATAGCCGCGCTCGCGGCCTTATCACACCGTATCCAAAATAACGATAGAACGAGCTGGGCTCGTTTGATTATAACGAGGACTCCGAGATCTAAGGTCCCGTGTACAGGGACCGTCAACCGCACCACATATACCGGGCATAGCGCCTACCCGCGATAAGCGATCATCAGTATCACTGTACAGGTGATACTCGGCTACGCTGCAGGCAACGACCGTATACATTGTACAATTCCAAAACGCAACGAACATCACTGCACGAGAAACTGTCAACCGTGATTTAAAGAGGCGCGACGCCGAAAGAAACATCAACACAACAGCCTCGCAAAGACCCGACACTAATGCCGGCCGCGTCCCGAGCACCGCGCGTCACCTCTCGCCAAACATCGGCTAGACAAGCCGCTGACAGACAATACACAAACGGCGGAAACCAACGGCGTCGGCACCGAAAATTGGAAGACTACACTGTAATCACGTTTAGCATATTATTTCAATATATTGTTTTTATTCATTATTAAAAACTACTGTTTCCAAATTATTCCGCCTATCACGAACCTGAACTGACGAGCGATCCGAGCACGCGACGCATTGCGGTTACATATTTGTACCCCTTGTTACTCAATACGGGTTGTAGCACGTCGTGATTGCCTCTGTGAGCATTCGTCGCCAGTAATATACTTTTCTATTTTTGTTTATCGGCCTCCGTGTAGACGGCATCGTCGGGAATTCTCTTGAAAATCAGCTCGTATAGACCAGATGTTCCCGCATACTTTACACCGCCAATGATTATATTATCGTCAATATCCCCGTCAAAACTTTTATCGCCGAGCTTCATTCCATCACTGCTGAAATATACACCGTACACGTAGTCTATAGTGGTATGTTTGTCACTGCTTAAAACTGTTCCCATGTATTTTTGCCCCAGTGGACCAAAGTAGTGCGCAAAGTTTCCTGTTCCTCGGACGTTTGCAACTCACATCTAATCGATGTTACGAGTGAATCGCCAGTGGTCTCGAAAACATCTTCATTATTAGTGGTCAGAGTAACGCGTGGTTGAGTCATTTCGCGCAATTGTGTACGATACAAGTTGTCTGTTGGCGTGAAAGTTACCATAAGAGTACCATAAGTTACCATCCGTCGTGACGTTTGATTTTCTCCGCTTCTGGTATATCGATGTAGAGGCGACAAGTAAGCGTTTGGTTCTGCGCTTTAGTTTCTTCTCATCGATCGATAACGCATCGTTTCCCAGTATGGTCAATGCGTCAGGTTTCACATGCTTTCCAACGCAGTATCTTCCTCTACCTTACCGGTTTTCAAAGCTTGATATTTTTAACGGATCGATTCGCTTGTTTTCGTAACTTCGCCATCTTCTCGCCATCTTTAATCTCTGAGTCGCTAATCTCTGTGTAATCTGACGTCGCCATTACGAGGTGTTAAACGTTTCCCCGTTGACGCACAAACGACAAATGGTCACATTACAATATTGCAAAATCGTTAAATCCTCGCCGATATCGTTTATCAGTTATATAACTGTCCTTGTCTATCACTACGAAACCATATTTTTGCTGCCAACATTCGCGACACAACGCACAAAAATCTTCGTACATCATATTAGTGTTCACGTGATCTTTGTACACGTGTTTCAGATTGGTACCATCCTGCTTAAACAGAATCAGCAGATTCGCATTATCCCGTATAAGATGCTTAGGTATCTTTGCGTACATCTGACAGAGATAGAAACAGTCGACGTTCGAGTGACGACCTATAGCAAAGTATTCTCTTATCGTATCTTGTTTGTCACACGCCACGTCGTCAAAAACAAAAATGGAATTTGGCAGCGCTTCGCTCGGCGGAACGACATCGATGTTATTGGAAAATGTAAAAAAGCCAATTTCATCTATCAACGTAAACAAATTCTCCAAGTAGCGATATTTCGGCTGTTGTTGTTAATTTCGAGTACACGTACAGGTTCTCGAAACGCAGGCCGTATGGGCTCTCCAGCAGGTTCACCAACACATTCGTCTTACCACAATTCGAGGGGCCACATACGATACCGCGTATAGTAATCGATAGCAAGTGATCATGCGTACGTATGACATTTTTGGACGCTACTCACATTCTATCATCGAAATTTGTCACGCGTATCGGGATCGGTTGTCTTATGAACCTCATGTCGCTTAAAAATGCTTCATTGGCATGCGGCAACTATTTATAGGAGAGCGCCGAATCGAAACCGTTCAGTCTCCAAAATGTTTCTCCTATTGTCGGATACTCATAATATTCGAGACCTAACCTCCGAACAATTGAAATATATACCGAAGGTCGTTCTATTGCGCTAGTTTTCGAAGCACATTGACGTTTTGTGAAACAGAATCCCGGAGTATATATTAGGACCTTAACTTAGTTTCCGCCCGCAAATGTTAGATGGCAATGCAAACAGTTCTAGTAGTCATTACTAACGAAACAGGTAGTTTGTGATTAATTTCGACATTTCTCGATAACATTCAGTCAGCATACACAATTATTTTCCTAAACAACAATTTCTTTTGCTTTGTGAAAAATGGAACGCGATAAAGTGTTTTTTCGACATGTGCTTTTGCACTATTTTGATTTGAAAAAAAGTGTAGCAGAAGTTCATC
>NW_022639717.1:205257-206962 GCF_010583005.1 Odontomachus brunneus
CCAGAAAGATGGCAAAAAGTTGTAGAAAGTGATGGAAAATACTTTCATTGAAATAATTTAAATAAATTTTTTACAATAAATGCTTTTTCTCCGTATTTTTTGGGCGGAAACTAAGTTAAGGTCCTAATAAGAGCCGACCCGGAGGTTCGACAGTATCGGTGCCTGGAACATTATAATCGTCCGTGGCAGCAAACACACATCGTCGGTCGAGCACCGTTGATTAGAGATTGTGGTGAATGTCGTCATCGAAAACAGTAAAAATCAGTAATGGTCTGTTAAATCGTGCTATTAACTCGCTTCCTATCGAACTGCATATCTCCAGCTACCAGTTTTGCGAGCCGGGTACACGCTTGCGGACACGATTCGCCAAATGTGATCGAGGTATCAATCCGTTGGATGTGGCGCGTCGCGAGCACGATATCGTGTATTCTCGAAGCAACAATCTCATTGAACATCACGGGGCAGATAACGTACGCGCTGACAAGGCACGAGAACATATAGTCGCGAGAGATTCCACTCTCGGTGAGAGAGCCGCCGCTACAGCCGTTTGGGCAGCTATGAAGGCTAAGACAAAAATTGGAATGGGTATGAAAAAGAAGCAAAGCACGTCGAAGAAGAAAATATTACGAAATCGAATACTTCCAATAGCAAAACGAGGTAGAATCTTGCCTATTCTCCCGTTGCTGGAAGCGCTTGGATCGCTAGTTGGTGGAGCGGCGGGGGTAGAAAAGGCTGTAAACAATACCAAGGCTGCGCAGCGTTAGCTGCAAGAGATGCAACGTCATAATCGCAGCATGGAAGGTCGTGGAATTTATCTCGTACCATACAAACGAGAAAAAGGTGTCATGAGAGAAAAAAAACGTCGAAAAAATGCTAAAAATGCCTACGGGCGTCACCACCAATGTACACTTGGAACAATTGGCGAAACGTATGCGTATTCCGTTCTTCAAGGACGTTTTCATGCGCAACGTACTGCCTACATCGCCGCGCGTAAACGAGAGCGGAATCGTAAATTTGGATGACGTCGAGGGGCCCGGTACTCACTGGGTAGCGTACGCGAAAAGAGGCGATCGCGTAATATATTTCGATAGTTTTGGTAATCTTCGATCACCCAGCGAATTGGTGCGATATCTCGAGAATAATACGATTGAGTACAATCGTACGTCTTATCAACGTTACGATCAGAGCATTTGCGGACAACTGTGCCTACATTTCCTGCAGACAGTTAATAGCCGATTTAAGGACCAACGTTCTGCGATCGGTGTCCAGTAATCGTTTTAGTCTCTGACGAAGATGTCGCTGACATTTACACTCACCAGCAAGAGTAGCACTCTCGCGGGAAGTGCTTTCCAGCCATAGATTTGAGCTATGGCGATTACGAACTCGGTTTGATAGCCTTTGAAACCTATAATACGATACCGAATGTAAATGCGTCGAATAATAAATGTTACTTTGATGAGGACAACAAGGAAATTATAATTCCTGAAGGATCGTACGAATTGTATGCCATATACCGGTATCTAAATCGTGTAATGTTGGAAACCATCAAACCGATCACTACTAATGATGATGATGATGATGATCTCGTAGTTATTCGCTCCAATGAGAATACAATGAAGTGTGAGATCAAGTGTGTTTACCGGATAAACTTTAACAAACCAAATACCATTGCATCGTTATTGGGATTTTCTTCAGATCGCATTTT
>NW_022639717.1:206972-208152 GCF_010583005.1 Odontomachus brunneus
GAGCATTTGCGGACAACTGTGCCTACATTTCCTGCAGACAGTTAATAGCCGATTTAAGGACCAACGTTCTGCGATCGGTGTCCAGTAATCGTTTTAGTCTCTGACGAAGATGTCGCTGACATTTACACTCACCAGCAAGAGTAGCACTCTCGCGGGAAGTGCTTTCCAGCCATAGATTTGAGCTATGGCGATTACGAACTCGGTTTGATAGCCTTTGAAACCTATAATACGATACCGAATGTAAATGCGTCGAATAATAAATGTTACTTTGATGAGGACAACAAGGAAATTATAATTCCTGAAGGATCGTACGAATTGTATGCCATATACCGGTATCTAAATCGTGTAATGTTGGAAACCATCAAACCGATCACTACTAATGATGATGATGATGATGATCTCGTAGTTATTCGCTCCAATGAGAATACAATGAAGTGTGAGATCAAGTGTGTTTACCGGATAAACTTTAACAAACCAAATACCATTGCATCGTTATTGGGATTTTCTTCAGATCGCATTTTGCAACCGCGACAATGGCACGAATCGAACGTGACAATCAACATTACAGATGTGAATATTATTCGCACGTAATGTGATCACCGGTGCGTACAGCAACAACAGATGTGTGCACACCATACACGAGTTTTCGCTTAATGTATCACCAGGATATAAAATATCGGAAACGCCAGCGCAGATCATTTATCTTCCGATCTTTGCACGGAGCATATCGGATTTGACGATACATGTTGTGGATCAACACGGTCGATTGCTTGATTTTCGCGGAGAAGAGATAACCGTCAGGCTACACGTGCGGCGGCGGCGACAATAGGACACCTGAGATGCTCGTACTGAACGAAGTTAGTAAATACGTGAGCGACATTTTTCCCGCCAAAAGGACGATTATAAACGACAGCATCAAGAAAAATAAGAAACTTAGCGCAGCCAACATTGCATTTTTAAGATCTTTGGGATTCATCGTGCGAAAAAATACGTGAAGATGGTCGACATTTTGAACATTAGGGGTGAGCCGATCTTTGATGATCGCATCGTCAAGATCGAGACTCATACGTACAATTCATACGCCAATACATCTTTTGGACACAGTGACGAGATACAAATACCGATACAACAGCAGGATTTGTACACGTTACCATGTGAGAGTTTTCTCTACATCGAGGGC
>NW_022639717.1:208162-208343 GCF_010583005.1 Odontomachus brunneus
TCTATCTCAATTCGGAATTTTATCCATACGACGATATGAATTTGGAGTTTGATAAACAGAGATACGCCGTTCTATATGATATTCATGCACGTTTCCGCAAATCATATTACGGATGTGACAACGGCAATGTGTTGTTCGATCCCATACAATTTCTTACTCATTGTCCGTGTGTGGTCATTAA
>NW_022639717.1:208353-208527 GCF_010583005.1 Odontomachus brunneus
ACCGCTCTCCAATAACCAGGCAGTTGAGATGTTGACAAATAATTGCGCCGCCTTTCTGTTCGATGAAATCTGGTACGAACTTAATGGTATAGAGGTTGACCGCTGCAGAAACGTTGGAGTAACAAGCACGCTCAAACACTATGTATCGCTGACTCGTGCCAAAAATTTATTGTT
>NW_022639717.1:208537-208778 GCF_010583005.1 Odontomachus brunneus
TAAGAGCGTCACTGTCGATGTGAGAATTGAATTCAACTGCAAGGAGAATATACCGATAGATACCACAGCTTACTACCTCATTCTGTAAGATCGCATTGTGGAGTACAGTCCCCTGACAAACATTGTGCGCAAAATCACATAAAAAAAACGTGCCTACATTGGTGAGCCTGTAAGGATTCACGGTTGGAATGAGATTTCACGTAAAAGAGATAGCGATACTTGGAAATGGAACTGTTCTGTC
>NW_022639717.1:208788-208934 GCF_010583005.1 Odontomachus brunneus
TTAAACACATTGCTGGGCTTTTGTGAGAACTACAAACGGATCGTAATCAACGCTCGTCACGAATTGATTTTGATACGTTCACGCAACGACTACAATTACATGGTGGGACATGCAAACTCTGACCCAAAGATTGATATGTTCAAAAT
>NW_022639717.1:208944-209368 GCF_010583005.1 Odontomachus brunneus
TGGTTGACGGCTAATCGTCATGGTCTACAATGGAATGATGGTCCCATACAATAAAGCGAAACGTTTGATCACAGACACTGTTATCAGTGAAACCAGCGAAGAATCCAAACTCGTCTACGTCAAAGGATACGAGAAGCGAAAGTGGCTGACGAATCTCCTCGATGATGATGTGAGGGACAAGGTGATCGTTGAGACTCTGTATGCGGATTACGAGGATATGGCTTCATTGAATATGCTGGATGCAACCAACATTTTACGATGTAAAAATCATTCAAAACAATGTGCGTTACAAAATGTACTAAAAATATTTAATTGGTTGTGGTGTCAGCGCCAGAAAGAATTGTTTAACCTTTGATATGTATGATAAATTTTATTATGTTTTACATTTTATTATAATGTTACATTTATCGATTATATTAGTAAT
>NW_022639717.1:209378-209502 GCF_010583005.1 Odontomachus brunneus
ATGGTGGGACATGCAAACTCTGACCCAAAGATTGATATGTTCAAAATACAATGGCGAATGCCTCACGTTATGCTGAAAAATGTAAACAGACTGTCTATGCTGTGAACTCTAAAAAGCGACCGAT
>NW_022639717.1:209512-209659 GCF_010583005.1 Odontomachus brunneus
AATATAATTCGCGCTACGACATTACTCTTGACACCTTTGGCCTTTTTCGTGTCTTTCTTGCCATCCACACGCAACGCGTACATCTTTGCTCTAAGTCCGATAAATTCCGTCATAATCGCTCCGTTGGTTTCATCTTTCATTAAACCA
>NW_022639717.1:209669-209798 GCF_010583005.1 Odontomachus brunneus
TGAACTCTAAAAAGCGACCGATATTTGAGCATGAGTTTTCGCTCGTAGGATTTGTACGAATTTCCACTCCTACAGAGCACGACCAAGCATTCGTGGGCTGTCAAGACGGCGACTCAGCTGGAGAAGCCG
>NW_022639717.1:209808-210230 GCF_010583005.1 Odontomachus brunneus
ACGCAACGCGTACATCTTTGCTCTAAGTCCGATAAATTCCGTCATAATCGCTCCGTTGGTTTCATCTTTCATTAAACCAGGCACCTCCTTATTTACAATATATATCGTATGCGTTGTCAGCGGGGTAATCGCTCGTATCAAACCTTGCAATATCGCGTTTCATGTGCTTGTACACATCATCACATTCGATGTTGTAAATGAGACTGCCTGTGTCAATGTACTGTGAAAATTTGGTTTTGCGATCATTGCCTCTGCACCGTATCTACCGTTCCAATGTGTTACTAGTTTTACATCGACATGATTTCGAACATTTTCTATTGTTTTGCCGAATACCGCATTGTTCATCAATTTATACAAATTTTTCTCAAAATCATTAGTTGCACGCGTTCTAAATAGCGTGTTTAATTCGATATAACTGCGGA
>NW_022639717.1:210441-210534 GCF_010583005.1 Odontomachus brunneus
AGCGTGTTTAATTCGATATAACTGCGGAGCCATGGAGATTGAACGAATTGGAGCACGCGGTGAATCTTTGTAATACGAAGACCGTGACGCGTG
>NW_022639717.1:210544-212034 GCF_010583005.1 Odontomachus brunneus
TATTGTTTTGCCGAATACCGCATTGTTCATCAATTTATACAAATTTTTCTCAAAATCATTAGTTGCACGCGTTCTAAATAGCGTGTTTAATTCGATATAACTGCGGAGCCATGGAGATTGAACGAATTGGAGCACGCGGTGAATCTTTGTAATACGAAGACCGTGACGCGTGCACTGCTGCAGGTTGCGGTAGTGGATAATATAACGCTGCTTATCGTCGCGAGAAGTTTCTCCTGACGCTTGCCGGGTGGCTTATCGCGCATAGGATAAAACGGTAGGTCAGTGTGCACATCATGCAAATTTTGCGGATACTCCAAGTCGACCTCGAGAATGTATCCTGTGGGCGAATCGTTAGCGACTGAGAATACGTCAAAGTTTGACACGTTGTCAATCCATCGAAACTCGGCGTAAGGCAATGGTTGACACATTGCCCATCCATACAAATTGTTTACGTCAAAGTACATTAAGTACAACGATGGTTTCGACGGGTCGTAAGACTGCATGTACTTGTTATTGGCGTGTGCGTATCTATCCGAACATTGACTCAAGCCACCGCGTATACCGCGTTCGATGAACATGATCATATCAATATCGGTGAGCAGTTCAAAATTTATGCCGGTATGTTTCAACATTGCATCCCACGTAAATCCTGGCAGAGTATAATAATGCGCGGGATCAAGTCCATAACTTATGATGCAGCTGTCACGAAAATTTTCAAAAATATCTGCCAATAACAAGACATCAGTTTTTAAATACAAGTTGCTGTATTCGCCCAAGGTTCGAATAGAGAACCGCTTCCAGATCTCCACAGCGTGCGCGTAATCGCTCTCGGATACTGTATCATCCGTCAACGAACTGTAAAACGATTCTCGTGGCGGTAAACATGGGTCCTGCAGCTTGTCCACGCAATCCACGTATTCATATGGAAAGACACACTTTCACGTCAATAAATTAAATTCTTCGACGCATAATTTTGGAAATTACAACCGTACAAACCGTACAATTTTCAAATTGTCTTTAGTGAGAAAGGATGCCAATTTATCGAGGCTACTACTGAGAAATTTGCACGAATCGATGCAACACAATTTTACAACATTCTTGTATTTATCTGCCGTATCTTGAACATTCTTTGTAAACGAAATGTATTTTTCTTTTGTTATTGGTAGCACATCGATTGAACCTTCAAATGTATTTGCTATTTCCTTGATGATGAAATGTAAATCGTAGCCGGATAAATTGTGGAAAACGATTGGAATGTATAGGACCTTAACTTAGTTTCCGCCAAAAAAATACTGAGAAAAAGCATTTATTGTAAAAAATTTATTTAAATTATTTCAATGAAAGTATTTTCCATCACTTTCTACAACTTTTTGCCATCTTTCTGGCAACTGGGCGATACCATCTCGATAAAACGATGTTTGTTTCGAAGCAATCCATTCGTCCACCCATTCTCGCACTTCTTCAACATTTCGGAAGCGTGTACCACTCAA
>NW_022639717.1:212088-214226 GCF_010583005.1 Odontomachus brunneus
GCAAAAGCACATGTCGAAAAAACACTTTATCGCGTTCCATTTTTCACAAAGCAAAAGAAATTGTTGTTTAGGAAAATAATTGTGTATGCTGACTGAATGTTATCGAGAAATGTCGAAATTAATCACAAACTACCTGTTTCGTTAGTAATGACTACTAGAACTGTTTGCATTGCCATCTAACATTTGCGGGCGGAAACTAAGTTAAGGTCCTAATATAATAATATGAATTTTTGTAATTTAAGTTGCAATTTGAATGCGCTGGACCTCGGTAGCGACCGGTGAAGTGACAATGATCGCGTACGCGCGTATTCTCTGCTGTGAATGGTTTCTCACACAAGTGACATTGTGTTACGTTGCGAAATGTCGCCCACTGTTCTTTCGACAATATTTCCATGGGGATTAGATAATAATATTATTTTTACGCGGTGTGCTATTTCTTCGAGTTGCTCGACGAACCATGAGACACAGTCACTATCGCGACGACTTTGAAATTCGGATAATAAATGGTCGTATGAGCAAAGTATGTAATATGCTATACTAAATACCCTATGATGTTGATATGCATACAATTTGCGATCCTCCCCATCCTTTGCCGTCTTCTCCAGTGTGCACTCTAGATCGGCGTATATCACAAAGGGAACTCGTTCCTTCCTGCTGTGATTGATAAAACTCAACCATTTATTGTTTTCGCTGAGTAGAATGATGGCGCAGTCGTTAATTTTTTGACAGTCTACCGCGTGACTCTCCAGCTTCTCGTTGGAATGGAAGTAGTGCAGACACCTACAAATATTGCAATTTTTATCGTCTTATTGCATACTTCTGATACATTGAATTCGTAAAATGTACTTACCGATCGCAAATGTATTTTCTACCTTTAGACTTGTTCAACTGTGAGTTCACGAGCCGGGATAAGTCCTTGATCCAGACGAAGTATCCCACGTTGTGGTCTTGAGGATCCGAAATATGCAGCAAGTTCACATGCTTTTCCCTCTTTCCGTCGCTGAGACGTATCGGAACAATGGCTTCGTTCTTTTCTCCCATGATGCCGTATATTTTGATGGATATATCGTTTAATCGTTCAAATCTTGTAATTTGATTAATTTTCATGGGGAACTCAATGTCTTGAAGATTGAGTACGTTCGTGTAATGGGGATACAATGATGCACGATCTGCATGTCTTTCGGCTGGATACAGAGCCGCAACTATTGCCCACGCGAAACACGCATTGTCCGGATATTTCATTAATCACCGTTCGCTTTAGCTGTATCTCACGCGATAACTCAAAATGACATCCCGCGTGCAACGGATTGTATCTGTTCACATTGATTGTAAGATTGAGTATTTGCGATAATGCCTACGCGATAATTATATCGCGTTCCTGGAATTCCTCCAACAATGCTAAAGTAGGCTCGACGATGCGTCGCTGGTACCAGTCCTCTAGGTTGGATGTGGAGAAGAGTTCTCAGTTTTTCGTAGTGATGCTCTTTACCGCACGTTTTTCACCCGCAACGAACTCACCGTTAAACGCAGTATTTATTGTCACATTTACGTGTCTCTCCATTGCATCCCGTACGCACTCGAGCACCATATTCTTTGCATCCTCAAGAAATTGGCGAAGTTCGATGTGGTTCGCGTTGATGACAATTCCGGTTAGTATACGGTTATCGAATGCGGTATCGACCTCGCGCCAAACGAGTCCAAGGTCTCTCGTGCTGTGTCCTGCACCCGCGTGGACGAAACGTGTGCGCAACGTATTTTTTAAACCCTTGAGTTGCGCGATTCGAGCAACCAACGACTAATACCGATCGATAATCGCGGTCGTTTAGCCCGACTGTTGTTCTTCCAACAACTCGAGGCACTCGTCACACTTTGGCATCCACGCGTCGTATTCGTCTCGCGAAATCGAGCCGATTGCTCCCGCAATTCTCGGTCGATTTGCGCAAAATCTTCCATTTCTTTTACGAAGTGCACACTAGGTTTACAAATGCTATTATGCATATTCTTATAGTACGACTCTGAACATATATATCATCAGTATATCTCCATCTCTCTCTAACAAAAATGTGTCTCGTTTAGGAGGGATTGCAAATGTGTAAAATATGTATACTTCTATGACCTTCGTAATAATATCTTGTTTC
>NW_022639717.1:214236-214548 GCF_010583005.1 Odontomachus brunneus
CGCTCGTCGCATCAATCGTTTTGCAACAAAGGCATTTAGTGGACAAATATTATTTTTTGAATGCACAGTCCTGAAGGAAAACGTATGAACTATTACGTACCCGTGCAAGATGATGCTCCACCGTACAAGAAAAAAAGGTAAGTCTTAATAATTATCTTCTTGTGAATCACTTATTTTTAACTGTATATTGCAACCGCGTTAAATTATTTATGTTTTTACAGTTTATCGCAACCGCGTTGTACAGCCCGTATTTTGGGGCGAAGATACGCCCTGACGTCAACGTCTTTTAAGTACTTGGAAATTGGGATCAGC
>NW_022639717.1:214558-214748 GCF_010583005.1 Odontomachus brunneus
CTGTTGCACATGTTCATTTGTAATAATAATATCCTGTTTCACATTTTCTGCGCATCTAACAGTCGATTGCAAATCGATGTGTCAGCAGAAAAATGTCACATTGTGACGCATAAGAGAGAGAGAGAGAGAGAGATCTTACATGAATACTTTTGGACTGTACTTTTGATATAAATATCGGAATACACCGTTT
>NW_022639717.1:214758-214931 GCF_010583005.1 Odontomachus brunneus
TAATAATTATCTTCTTGTGAATCACTTATTTTTAACTGTATATTGCAACCGCGTTAAATTATTTATGTTTTTACAGTTTATCGCAACCGCGTTGTACAGCCCGTATTTTGGGGCGAAGATACGCCCTGACGTCAACGTCTTTTAAGTACTTGGAAATTGGGATCAGCGTAGGA
>NW_022639717.1:214941-215087 GCF_010583005.1 Odontomachus brunneus
TACTTTTGATATAAATATCGGAATACACCGTTTCGATGATACAGTATGGCGCGAAACACTCAATCGATATATGAGTATTCGATTGGTTATCTGCGGCGCCGTATCAGAGATTTGTTGAATGATTTGATCAAATATATTTGTAGAAG
>NW_022639717.1:215097-215347 GCF_010583005.1 Odontomachus brunneus
AAAATTTTGCAAACAACTGAGGTGTCATCCTCTCCGCTATGGATTCGCAATTTAGCGGTGGAATACTGCACAATGTACGGCAAGAAACTTTTAACACTCACATTATCCGGTAACTGCATGTACTTGCAACCAGCTACATTGGAACATTTGTTTATTCTCGAGCATTGCATTGACCATATGTACTCATGGTTATATGAAAATACACACATTGTTAATACAAAATGTAGAAATTTTGTAAAAATTCTTCGAG
>NW_022639717.1:215357-215535 GCF_010583005.1 Odontomachus brunneus
GAAGTAGATATAGATGAAAATTAGTAGAAATAGATATAGATGAAAATTAGGTGAGTCTCATTTATATTATCATGCACTGCTTTCGGTTGGTGGGAGGAATTTTGAAACGTATTTAAAACGGTTCATGGTCGTGTTACGTCCTGTGCAGACATGAGTCATGCACTCTATCTTTGCCTCC
>NW_022639717.1:215545-220043 GCF_010583005.1 Odontomachus brunneus
AACGGTGGTTCACTCATCGATTGCGAGCTATTGGCGTGCACAATGAATGATATTATATATGAAGTATTGAACAAATAATCTATACATGTAACACTTTCAAAATATATAAACTGTAATCCCGAGATTTGCTGTTTATTTCTATTACTCCTTTTCCTTATTTCATGATATACCACAAATAGTCTTAAAATGTTATCCGTTCTTTGCGGAGCACAGCGAGTGATGCAAACACTTGCAAAATCTTGTCGCGGGAGCACAGTGTACGTGCTCATTAGTAATAAGTATATCATGTGTCATATTTTCTGCGCATCTAACTGTCGAATGCATATATATGCAATATGTCGTCGTGCAGTGATATTTAATACGTTTGCAAATTCTTAGTGTTTGCAGCTGCAACTATAAAAAAATTACACAGCGAAATACGCGAGCGGACGGCGCGGGCGACGCGGACGGCGCGGGCTGCCGCAAAACCGCCGTAAAAACCGCCGCAAAAACTGCCGCGGAAACCGTCGCAAAATCCGCCGCGAAAAATTCGCCGCGGATCGATAAAATGATC
This sequence comes from Odontomachus brunneus, assembly GCF_010583005.1. Lineage (NCBI taxonomy): Eukaryota > Metazoa > Arthropoda > Insecta > Hymenoptera > Formicidae > Odontomachus > Odontomachus brunneus. Next base: position 216,099 of record NW_022639717.1, read on the forward strand.
TATCGAAAGCAGATAGAAAAAATTATATAATATCTGTAATTACCGATAATCGGTATTATGTAAATATGCCAGTAAAAATTATGTAAATATATATGTTGGTAAAAATTAAGTAATTAAATATTGGTATATAATATCGGTAATAAATTACCGATCATTGGTATTATCGGTATTGTGTAACTATATGTTGGTAAAAATTATGAAATTAAATGTTATATAATATCGGTAAAAAATTACCGACCGTCGGTAATATCGGTATGTCTCCCCCCAAATTACCGACCGCTGACACCCCCTCCTGCAGTGACATCCCCCCCCCGTGACGTTATACCCCTCGCAGTGACGCAATACCCCCCGCCCCTCACCCCTCCTCGGAGGACGATGGGTTAGAACCCGTATACCATACTACAATCGTGTAAACGATCTAGGAAACATTAAGATTGGCTGATTTTTTTTCTTTTATTATTAGAATTTTTTTTCCTTCGTATATATCTTATAATATAGAATTTCGCTTTTCTGCCGAGTCATGTCATTAATTTTAATTTATTTCTAGTGGAATAGGCCTACAGAGGAAACCATTTAAAACAAATGCATCAATAATAGTACCTCATGGGTGATGTGGAAATCTATTATCAAAATTACAAGACAGATACACACACACACACACGCATTATATTCGATATAAAATTATGTGTGTGTGTGCGTGTGTGTGTGTGTGTGTGTGTGTGTCTACAATATATTACACATAAAATAATGTAACATTATATTATTTACAAAAAAATATATATATTGAAAAAGGAAAAATTTTAATAACGGATTGGCACACACAGAAGCGCTACAAATTTCTTACTCACAGCAACGCTCCTGAGGTAGAGCGATCGGCGGCTCGGCCGCTGAAGCTCGAGTGAGAGTGGGGCAGCGGTGGGCGTCGCGCCTGAATTCAGCCCGAAATGTGACAAAAATTCCGAGGCCTGCCTTACAGAAATTCGGCGGCTTGCCCTGCGGATGGCTGATAGTCGCTCCTGTGGCAGTCCTCGCCTCCTGTCGGCCGCTTGTCGGCGCGCTCGCTCCTCCGCTCGTCAACTCGTCCGCTCGCTCGTACGCACTCTCTCCTCCGAGAACGCGGCAGTGCTCGCACCCGTCTCGCACGCTCGCTCGCGGCTCGTAATCGCAAATTACGGTAGCTCGGTAGTGCGTCTCTCGATCACAGTGTTGTCGCGGGTCTATCCGTCGGAACGCGGCTAGGATACTGAACTGCTGACTCCCTGAGGATCTTGTATCCTTGCCGGTCCCCCTTCGTCGCTTCTCTCCGCGCCCAGAGGTCCTCGGTTTCGGCACTCGGTAATCGGTAATTTTCGGTCTCGAGACGGTATTTGTCTCGAGACATTGTCGTAGTCGTTGCTCGGCTCGCGGCCTTGATCGGCACGCTTCAATTTTTTTCTGCCGGGATCCTCAGGCAGAACTCTCAGTTTTGTTACATTTACAGCACGCTGGCAGCGCGGTGGGAGAAACCCACACAAGCGGTGTCCGTGAGCGCGGCGAGGTTCGGCCGAGTTCGGGAGAATAGAAGAGTACAGACGATATCGCTATCCTTCGGCGATAGCTATAGTTAACCCCGCCGGCCGCGAGACGCGCTAAGCTGTCTCCGTTCGTATTGTGCCGCTTGTCACCGCTTCTCGGATACATCGACATGTCAATGAAGTACATATATATAATAATATATATATATAAAAATTGCAATTAGTAATTATTTTATGTAAAAATATTAACAAACTTGAAAGATATAGAATTTTATCAGCAGAGATTCCGAGAACATATTATCTGTTGGATCATACGAGTGTGTAAGTCACAGTGACATGAAAAATAGAAATGAAAAACGTTTTAAATGTATAGATGTGTGACTATCATATGAACTAAATGTATAATAACCGGAAGTTTCGAATTACGTTTTGAACGAAGTAAAATTATTGGCTGACAAAGTATCGAAAAGAAGTGATAATTATGTGTAAAAAAATAGAAAAATATTCCGAATACTATATTTCTACTTCAGTTAAGTTGCCATAGAATGCCAAATTAGAAATCTTTTTCAGTTTCAATGTAATAAGACTTTCGCAATCACGGCGGCCAACAAATTATACACGGTTTTCTGCAAATATTTTGTATCCTTCGAATAGATCAATATGCTTATATGAAAACAGCACTGATAAAAGTTTAAATATATAAAAATAAATATATAAAAAGAAAAAGAAATTAATACATGGGAAACATCTATTTTCTGGTCCTTGAAGTGTTTTTTCTGTTAAACGAATATTGACCGAACGCGCTGTGCAGTTCGACAGAATGTCTCGTGAGATATTGAGCAAAATCTGTAAGTACTTGTGTCTCGTATGTCCCTTCTATCGCAGTAGCGTACTACGCACATAAGATGTGAAATAACATTGTAATATTTATATACTGAAAAAAATTAGAAATAAGAGTTACAAAATCGCCAGTATATGTTGACACTATACAACACGTGGAGTTGATATTGCTGTATCAAAGTAATGTGTTATTGTGTCAACATCAAACTTATGTACAGAACATGTTGTATCATGTTTAATCACTAATTAGTATATCAACAATATAAAATAAATAATGACATGACATCCAAGACATACATAAATAATAATGTAACCGCGATGAGTCACGTTTCGGATGGCTCGTCGGTTCGGGTTCGTGATAAGCGGAATAATTGAGAAACAGTGTTTTCAAGAATAATAATGTACAATATATTTAAATACTAGGATAATACAATTTGGATATCAATTAAGACGTGTCGACGCCGTTGGTTTTGGTCGTTTGTGTCACCTGACAGAGGCTTGTTTAGACGCCGGTTTGCGAGATGTGACGCGCGGTGCGCGGGACGCGGACGATGTCAGTGTCGCGTATTCGCGAGTTTATCTTGTTGACGTTTCTTTCGACGTCTTGTCTCTTTAAGCGCGATTGACAACTTCTTACAGCGACTTTAGCTGCGCTTCGGAATCGTACAATGTTCTCGATCGGTGAGACTGCAGCGTAGCTGCACGCGGAATATTGCCTTAGCGGCGATCCCTTCGATCTCCTATCGCGGAGATTTGATTCGGTTCGGTGTATACGATGCGCCCGTCGGTCCTCGTACACGATCTTAGCTTTCGGAGTTTCCTTTATAACTGAACGAGCTCGGCTCATTCGGACACGATTTCGGATGCAGTCAACGGTGCCACGGACGCTTCTATGCGTTGCGGTAACGAAATCCGTCCGATCTCCCTTCTGAAGATCGCCCCGATTATTACGAAGATCGTCTCGCGTTCCTGTGAGGTGACGACGGTATGATCCTAACGTGGATCTTGAAGGCGTGGTGTCGAAGCTACGCTGCATCGAAGCGTCACTTCGATTCGGTGATGACGAGTCTGCTCGCGGCGACTAGGCCGGTAGGAATCTTGCTCGCTCTAAGGCGAACGCGCGATTCAGCTTACGTGATGGAAGGTGCGTGGAGCGCCCTTCCCGAGTGTCGATTCTGAGCCCTTCGGTAGCCCTGGAATTCGACGGTTCGCGGACTTTATCAGTGTCGGCGTCACGAATCCGTGAGCCGACAGCGGAGTGATTACAGTCGCCAATCGACGAGCAGTAACCTGCCAGGAACGGAGTAGAAGCGAGTGTCGATGATACGAATCCGTGTAACGACGGCGGAGTGATTACAGTCGCCAATCGACGAACAGTAATCTGCCAGGAGCGGAGTAGAAACGGTCTCTCTTAGAGCGGATAATCGGAATCGGATTCTCCTTCGGGAGCGGTAGATCGGATCTGATTCTCTCTCGAGAGCGGACGATCGAATCTCTCGCGATTACGATTACGCGGCGTTTTATACTTTTCGAATCTCGCTTGATTCGCTATTTACCGCGGTTGTTCGGCGGTCGCGCTGTTTACCATTTT